>NW_024869212.1:0-30517 GCF_013358625.1 Macadamia integrifolia
TCCAACAACATAGGAGATGTTAGGACGTGTTCCAGTAAGACAAATCAGCTTACCAATCAAACTCCTATACTGATGCACATCCTGAAGAGGTTCGCCATCATTAACACCAAACTTTTGGTGAGGATCCATAGGGATATCAACAGGTTTGGATGCAAGCATGCCAGCATCAGATAAAAGGTCCAACACGTATTTCCTTTGAGACAAACTGATCCCTTTCTTACATCGGATCACCTCAATCCCAAGAAAATAGTGAAGTTGGCCCAAGTCCTTAGTCTGAAAGTGTTGTTGTAGATAAGCTTTTACTTCAGAAATTCCCGCCTCATCATTACCAGTAAGAATTATATCATCAACATAAACTACCAAGACAACCAGTTTATCACCTCTGCGACGAACAAAGACAGAATGATCAGAATAACATTGAGAAAAACCACAAGTGACTATGATAGCAGTGAACTTGTCAAACCATGCCCGAGGGGACTGTTTAAGTCCATAGATAGCCTTGTGTAAACGACACACACGACCTTTATTCCCCCCCTGATCAACATAACCAAGAGGTTGCTCCATATACACCTCTTCCTGTAGGTCACCATATAAGAAGGCATTCTTGATGTCCCACTTAAACAAGGGCCAATCAAAGTTGACAGCAAGAGAAATAAGTAGACCAACAAAGTTCAACCTAGCAACCGGGGAGATCTCAAAATAATCAACTCCATATGTCTGAGTATACCGCAACCAGATGGGCTTTCAACCGCTCAACAGAGTCATCAGAGTGATACTTAACAGTGTACACCCAGCGACACTTCACCAAATCCTTACCAGGAGATAAATCTACTCTGCTCCATGTACCATGACTCAAAAGAGCATCCATTTCTACATCCATGGCAGCTTTCCATCCAGGAATAGTTAGGGCATCATTATGGGCGTAGGGAATGAGGTTAGTAGAAAGTGACAAGGCAAGACCATGGATGGGAGAGGGAAGATGAGACAAGGAAACAAAGTTATCAATAGGATACACAACCATAGATTTTTTAGTGCAAGAACGTGTACCTTTCCTTTGAGCAATTGGTAAGTCATCAAGCGGAGAAGGAGGAGCTTCACCAGAGAAAGGAGGCGGTGGAGGAAGTGAATCATCTGGAGCATTGGTTTCTCCACTTGGCTGTCCAACCTTCTTCTTGCGCTGATAAACCTGTAGAGGAGCTGAGTCACTGATATTGGGCACATCAGGGAAGGGTATGAGAGATGGAATGGGTGGAGGAGATGGAGAAGTCCACTCCATACCAGACTGGGACACCTGAGGAGAAAAGAATGATGTGCCATCAAAGAAAGTCACATCGGCACTAACAAAGTTCCTATGAGTAATAGGGTCATAGCACTTATACCCTTTCTGAGTATGTGAATAACCCAAAAAAATGCACTTAGTAAACCTAAGAGACAGTTTATCTACTTGCACATGCAAATTATGGACAAGACACACACAACCAAAGACTCGGGGAGGAATAGGAAAACTTGGCAAAGTAGGGAACATAATAGAAAAATGGGACCTATCTAAAAGCACTGAAGATGGCATGCGATTAATCAAGTGACATGCAGTTTAAACCCTATCATACCAAAAATGCTTAGGAACATGCATATGAATCATAATAACACTGGCTACCGCGAGTAGATGCCGATTCTTACGCTCTGCTACCCTATTTTGCTGTGGGGTATAGAAGCAACTAGTTTGGTGTATCATCCCACGGTTGGCACAAATATCAAAAATATCATTTTGAGCATATTCTGAAGCATTATCAGAACGAAAAATCTTAATTAAAATGACAAACTGAGTTTTTATTTCATTATAGAATTGCTGAAACACAGATAAAAATTCAGATCTGTCCTTTACCATGTAAAGCCATGTAAGGCGAGAATGATCATCCACAAAGGTCACAAAATAACAAAAACCAAATCTATTGCTAACTCTGCAAGGACCCCATACATCAGAATGGACTAAAGAAAATAAAGACGGACTACGAGACACAGAACGAGATGGGAAGGACACACGGTGATGTTTTTCCAACTCACAGGCCTCACATTTTAACCTAATCACAGACTTAAAACTAGGAAATAAAAGTTTCAACCTAGTTAAAGATAAATGCCCTAAACGACAGTGCCATTGAAAAGGAGTCACGTCCCCAACAGCAGTAACAACAGCAGAAGAAGTAGGAGAACCACAGTTGAGATAATATAAACCATCTTTTTCACGCCCTCCACCAATCGTCTTCCTCGTGTGAAGATCTTGAAAAACATAATAAAAGGGAAAGAAGGTTACTGAGCAATTTAATGAGCTAGTTAACTGGCTCACAAAAAGAAAACTTAATGGGAATTGTGGAACATGCAGCACAAAAGATAAACTCAGTGAGGATGTAGGTGATATAGTACCATGGCCGAAAACTAGTGTGAAAGCACCATTGGAAAGAATAACAGATGTAGAACTAGTACTAAAAGAAAAGGTTTTAAAAAGTGATGACTTACCAATCATATGGGCAGAAGCACCTGAATCAATGATCCAGGGGGTAGAGGTAGTGGTAAGAAGGGCTGAGGTACGTGCATGAGCTAAGGTCGTAACGCATGTAAACCCACCATCAGATGTATTAGAGGATGCCTATAGAGTGTGCAAGCATCGGAGCAATTGATTGATATCATCGCGCAGGCTGGTAGAAGAATCTCCTGATGAATGGCTCGGTTTAGTATCAATGGAAGACCTTGTATCAATACCATCGTCTAACACTACATAATTGGCTAATTAGGTGGCCCACTCTTGCTTGCCATGCTTTGTCCAACAAGTCTCGACAGTATGGTTAGGCTTCCTATAGTAAGTGCACTGGCGAGATGCACAATTAGACGACCGTCTACTAGAACCTCGACCAGCCGACTCACGTCCACGGTTGGCAAGGAAGGCAAAATTCTCTTTGGAAGACTGATCAGGTTTTGTTAATGAAGTAATACGCTGCAGTCGAGAATAAGTGTCATTCAGAATAGGAATAGTATCGCCTGCGAGTAGATGGCCCTTCACTGCTTTTAAATCATTATTCAAACCAGCCAGGAATTTGGAAACAAAAACTCATTACGCTGAGCTTTTAATTTTTCAATGTCAGTGGTCAAGGGTTGGAAAACATTGAGTTTTTCAACCATTCCCCTGAAAGCACTATAATACTCTGGAAGAGTTCTGTCAAATTGGCGAAACTGGAATAGTTTCTCATAAATATCATAGATAGGGGTCATGTTCTTCTCCTGAGAGTAAGTTTCCTTCAAATCATTCCATACTCCTTTTGCAGTAGAGTGAAACACCATCTGGTTCCAAACTATTCCACAACCAGATTAAAATCAAGGCATTCACCTTCATCCATTCATTATAACCCTTGTCAAATGCTGGAGGAGGATCAGAAGTAGTATACTGAAGTTTATCCTTGGCTATAAGGTAAACCTTCACAGACTGAGCCCAAAGTAGGTAATTTGAACTTCCCTTGAGCTTGATAGAGGTAATTTGGACATTGACATTGTCCGAGGCAGATGCAGTAGTCACAGAGGTAGTAGACTTGGTCTCAACCAAGAACAAAAAATAAAGTGGGCAAATAGTGTCGCAGAAGTAACAAAAAAAACTAGCAAACAAACCTGAACCACAGAGACCAGCGCTAGCGATTTGGCAGAAATCAAGTAGGGCAGAGAAGAAAGTAAGCTGTGGTCCAAGGTCTTCAAATCTTCAGTGTAGAAATCCATGTAGAAATCCATGCACAAAGTCAATAGCTCCATGTGATGTAAAACACAGTAGATGCAGCAGCAGGCAGCTGCGCACCAAAAAGGTTTAGCGCTAAACTGAGATCAGCAGAGAGAGATCTGAAAAACGACTTTGATTTGCTTACAGAGGCTCTGATACCATGTTACAATCCCAAAGATCTGTAACCAAACCAAAGAAAAGAGAAAAGAAGAGAAGAAGAGGAGAGAAGAGAGAGAGAGGTGCGATCGATGGTACTCCCAAAAGAGAGGAGAGACCTGCGATCAGTCCAAAATGGGTTAATCGCAGGTTTTAGTCTTTACTTATATTAAAATAATGCTGAAAGTAAAAGACAAAAGTACCCTCATTGCTGAATTACAAGCAAAGCCACATCACAGAAATATGGGAGCCGATGGGACCCAAAATACCCCTATCGGCCCCTATCGGTTTAGCGCTAGGCGCTAAACTCAATACTAAGAGCTCTAAACATATACTTGCAGATATAATAACTCTAACAGGATGCCCTAGTAATTGGAAGACACACAAGCAGATTTTAAGATACAAGCTGGAAGTTTTTATACCCATTTCCATTTGACCAAAACTATGAAAAAGCAAAATTCCATATTCCAATTAAAACTGAAAATAGCATCGTTTTATCTTAACTGTAATGTAAGATTGTAAGACATCCGATCTAATTGGTAATATACATCAGCATGCAGAGCATTGTAATATGTACACATGTATGTCAAAAAGTATGTACGTATGTACCCCATTACTATTAATACATGGTAAGAATCGACACACCTCCATCATATATCAACAACAGTCTCCAGTATCGACTACCAATGTGTTAACGGTAACATCCAGAGAAAACAATGGAAAAAAAAAATTAATAAAAGTATTGCAGGCATGTGACAGAATCGGATCCATAAATATTAAATACCTGATCTCCCTCATTTGCTCAAAAAGATTGACGGAATACATGTTATCATCATCCGCAAAGTAGACAATTCCATAGAGGCGATGTGTTTCAATGTGAGACAATGCCACATTTCTTTGGTGAACACGTCTATCTCTTACACTGGTTAGGTTCTTGTAGCATGCAAGATGTCTGTACATAACACCTGTTCTCCTCAAAATGTCAGCTGTCTCAGCAGATTGGGAGAACATCTCCACAACTATCCAGAGTAGAGGAGAAGAGACCAGTCTTAAGGTCTGAGCTAGACGATTCAAATAATATGCTTGAAATAGCCGAGTATAAGTCGGTGTCACAATTATCAAAAGCTTCCTGTCCATAAGATCTGAATCTTGAAAAGGCAACTGGGTTACAGGGTTATCATTAGAAATTCCAAGCAGCTGTTCCTGTTTCACTGACCAAGTTTCTAAACTGGCATTGTCCTGGGATCTTTGAGCCTCAGCCAGAGAACCCTTCTTTGAGGTGCCATCATATTGGTGTGCATTTCCATCTGGAGAGAGGACTTCAAAGGAGAAGGCTTGGTGCTTGGACCCAAGATTTATGGAGATGTTTGTGGAGATTAATGGGGTCAAACCAATGAAAATTCCAACCAAAAAGCAAATAAAGAAATGAAACAAAGCTCTCCTCCAGAGTTGCCCCTTTGATTTTGACCTCTCTAAGGTCCGAAATCTCCGAGTTATAATACCAAGAAGGGCAGCTTGAAGTCTATACAAAACTGAATATGAATCCATTGAACCAGACAGGGAGGATAAAGATCCTCCCAATGGTGGGTAGTCCTGATTACAGGAGGAGGACTTGGACAAGGGAGAAGAACAGACTGAGTACAACTCCCCATTGTGCATGGCTCCAGCTCGTGGCATTGGAGACAAAGTTCTTCTAATTGAAGCCATCAAAATGAATGGAAATCCGCTCTGCTATAACCAGAACCAAGATTGCAATTTCTTACGAAAGCATTCAAGCAATAGAGCTATAGGCAATGTATCCAAATTGAAGACTACTTTGTTCTGTTTTCCAGTCAAACACCAGACAACTTCTAATTTGCTCCCATGGGAACATCAGCTTAAAAAATGCAAAGGTCAAAACAAGTTATGTGGCAAGATCTACAATACGTTGGTGCCATAAAGACATTCATTAACCTCAATCACTTCCCTTTCTTGATCTGTTTAATGGCTTGAGCTATATTCGGTGTCCTCTCATGAATACCTTGAACATTTCCATAGATAGGAGCTTCATTACCAACTTCCCAATATCGATTAGCTGACGCAAGAGTTTGGAACCACACTACCAAGTTAATGGCACCATTAAAACACACCCAAACGAAATGGAACTTTGGAAAGAAAAGGAACAGAGTATTCCCATTTCCCCTATACAGACCAAGAAATTAAATAGGAACAGAGTATTCCCCTTATAGACCAAATATTCTTCCGCATTAATTAGAATCACCAAATGACACTTTCACTCCAAACCCAGATCAGGAAATAACTATTTCTTCCAAACTAGCTTTCTGCGAAGATTTCCTGATTCATAGAAAACAAATAAAGAGGCTTAAACTTGAAGCAAGAAGAACCCAACTAAAAACACGTTATCCTAATCTCAAAATACAGTTAAATCAAACCCCAAATCCCCCACCCCCCCCCCCCCCCCCCCCCAAAAAAAAAAAAATCAAAACAAGATCTCGACCTGGTACGACACAAATATCCAGTTGAAGTGAAGTGGGAAAGCACCTTACCTTGGAATTAGCGATGGATATCGTTCTTTTAAGCAAATTTCAACTGAAGCATGAACAACACTCGTTCCATCGGTCAGCCATTACTTTAAAATCTTCGAGATTGTATGGATCAGCAGGTAAAAACGCCTACTATTTCTGGGCAACGGGCAACAAGATCATTGAAATTAAGAAGGTTTAATAATAAATGCTGAAGATTGAACAACCAGACAATGACGAAGGGAGAGTGTTCGGGTAAGCTTTGAAGAGGGGTCGGTTGAAGAGAACAAAGAAAAACTGTATTTGACAATTATCATTTAAGCTGAATTAGTCCAAGAACGACAAATCAAACACATCATAAACTTGTCTGGTTTACAATCTGACTGAGACCATCGACCAAACACTTGCAGGGGATTTTTTAAACTTATCGTGACAAATTAGGTTCTCCAATCTCCATTGATGTCTAGAAATGTATCTAAAGTAAAAAAGAAAATCCGGGTTCGAAAGGCAACATAAAATCTGAAGTTCTGAACCATTAACCTTCTTCCCCATTCACAATTCATTGGTGATTCTGAAGCATTTTCATCCCAGAAGAACGACACAGACCCTGACCCTGATGGGGAAAAAATATTCTAAGTGATCTAATAATGAAAAAAAAAAAAAAAGCTTAATTACAGATACAGATTCACCTAACATGGCTCAACACAATAAAGAAATCAACTGAAACAACCTTAATAAGTGTGATTACAGAGTGGCACCGATTAAGGATAATTAATATCATTGTGGACCTTCTTGTAGTGGTCACTGGTGCTTGTTTTCCGTATTGGAACCCGTGGATGCATGTGCATGTCAAAGATTCTCAATCCATTACAGGGTTTTAATGGGACCTCTCTCAAGTTTAACTATATTTTCAGGGACAGTGTTCTCTGTTGGGTAGTGCAGCCACCAACCCTCCCTCCATTCCTCACCCTGTCTGTCTTTCACGTCTGCCCAAATAGGTCATTTTACATTGAGGAAGAGGGAAATAGACGGTGATGGAGGCTGCCCATGTTTTTATGTGTTCCTTTCTTGTTCTTTTTACATGGGGAAGCAGTAAATAATGGAAAGTAGAATAATTCTTTCTTGATTTTATTGATTAGATTTGTAGATCGAGTTTTCTTTTAACCCATGGTGAGAAAAGAACGCCCTCCCCATATATGATAGATATGTCTAAACCAACTTATGAAAACATGAACGAGTACATATGATCATGAACAGTTTGAGTGTGGGAGTTAACCATGTGCTTAAAATACAATTATAAAGTCATATCACCGGTGAGATAATGTTAGAAAAAGGTATAGGAAAACAATACAAGGTATCATCGATATTATACTATAAGGGCACAAATAATCTCCGTGGCATTAATTTCCTACACCCATGTGCAAACAAATTTTCTCCTTTTTTTATGTTTTGTTTGTTGTCAAGTCAAAATCACATCCAAGGAAAAGTATTCTTATAAATTTGTTGTAGAATAGTGAGGATTTATTCTGAAAGTTTTCCACGTATGTGAATTTTCTTGAAACAAAAAAGTTTTTAGGTTTAAATATTTTGCAAAAAAAAAAAATTATGGTACCTGAAATTCCAACTCACCACTTTTGTGAGTTTGTGACTTCTGGTATAGATTAATAGAAGGTGTAATAAAATAAAAGGTGCTGCCACTCGTTATCTTTTGGGTGAAAGTGACACAAATTTTTTAAAGAAGACTCAAACCCTTTCTACCTAAAATCTTGAAAATTTTAAAGGTGGGTAAGAGTTTGATTGTTGCAACCTCTTATTATGAGAAGTCAAATTATTTTTGAGGAAAAAGAAAAAAATTGTTTGAGCTATTGGGATAGAGTATACGTTAGCATTTACTTGTCTATCTCTCTCTCTTTTTCATATGAAATGATTTTGCTATTCTCTAATGTATAATGTCATTTTGTTATATCTTATTGGTGCACTTATATATGCCACTTGTTTGGAGAACCTTTTTCACTTAACATTTTTTTTTTTTTTTATATATCTCCAAAGATAATTTTCCAACCCATGTGCTTTTTCGTTTTTTTCTTTGAGAAATCAATATGTATTTATATAAGGAACCCTTTTTTTCTTGGCAAAATATTATTGTTACAAAGATGTGCTACTTTTTCTAGACATCACACGACGTCTATCTTAATACATGGACATATGATGTGTCCATTTTAACTATTAGATAAAAGAATATGGTCTAAATCCACCATGTGTTAAATTTTAAAGCATGTTTCAATCAAATACCCTTCGCATATTGACATGCATCTCGTGAATGCCCATGCACAAGCGCATTGCTCTATCCATTACTGTCAACATCCCAATCTAAATTAAGAATAAATGGTTTATGGGAAAACCATAAAAATTGATGTTAAAGTTTCTCTCTTGTGAATAACAAACACTTGTGACCAGGGTTCTAAAACTCAGGAACGGTGATGGGACTGATCAGGTTGATACTGTTTTGGAATGACCTAGATTGGACTATATCAAACATATCTATCCTTTTTTTTTTTTAATCAACTTTTATTACAATTTTATCGTTGGATCATGCATGTGGATCGTGATCGAAAAGGTCAAGATCACCATGCTTGTGATCAACTACCCATTTTGCCCATAAAATTTGAATTGATCTTTGTGTCTTACGTATAATGCCAAAGTAATCTCTCTCTCTTTTTGGGGTTGTGTTGTCATGTGTGTTATTCTTATGACTTGTACAAAGCCTTTGTTATTTGTGACGTCAATGTGTGTGTGTGTGTTAAAGATATGTGTCTTTCTTACAAGAGAGAAATTTCACCTACTGGTGATGACGTTGTGAGTAGGTTTGATATGTCAATCGAGCTTCAATCCTTTGGAAGATGCATTATAGGGCCTGTCAATTAGAAAATAAGGAAGAGAAAACTATCATGTGCATTATTCTTATGGCTCGGACAAGCTTTTGCTACTTGTGACCTCAAAGTGTGTGCGCGTGTGTGTGTGTGTGTGTGTGAAAGAGATGTGTCTTTCTTAGAAGAAAGAAATTTCTTCTACTAGGATCACATTGTGAGGAGGTTGTCACATATTGATAGGTCAATCGAGCTTGAATCCTTTGGAAGGTGCATTCGAGGGTATCTCTGTCTGTCATAAAATTATGGAGGGAAAATTGTCATGTGCGTTATTCTTATGACTTGTACGAAGTCTTTGTTATTTGTGACATCAAAGGGGTAATTTAGTCCATAAAACAAACAAAAGAGATAAAGAATTGTTTATAGAAATTTGGAGCTCCAAAGCACGAACAAAATTTCGCTGCAACTTGTACGTGGCAGCATCCCATAGATCCATGTTTATTTGAAATTTTAATATTTTTTAATCCAATTTAACAAGACGTTAGAATTTTGAGTCCACCGTCAATCAAGGAAAGACTTCCTATTTTACCCTTTTACTTTAAGAAAAAAAAAATTAATAAAGCAAACTTTGGGGACAAGTTCTTCTCCTGCAAACTTAAACTTCTTCTTCTTCTTCTTCTTCTTCTTATTCTTCTTCTTCTTTTTTGACTCAGGTATGAAGACAATAGAGAATCGACGCCACTCCTTGCAACGTCTGACTAAGGTCTGACTGTGTCTTCATTGTCGACCTTGGAGACCGTGCAGGCGTGCAGCCCATAGTTCAATCCCAAATTTGGATAGCTTTAACTCGGGTATGTCTTCTTCTCCTTTAAACTTCTTCATATTCCTGGCAATGTCCCACCTCCCCTGCCCAGTTTGTGACTACAATAGAGATTCACACATTGAATTTCACCCAATCAGAAAGAATTCCAATCACGGTTTGAGGAATCGAAACGGATTAGATCGGTATTGACCCTATTTTATCCCTTATCCGATCCTGATTCTTGTTACTTTTCTGTTTTCCCCTTGTGTTTTTTTCCCCCTTCTTTTTGTGAGAAACACAATAGAATAAGTGTAATAAATGGTCTTCTTTAAGAGTCTAACTAAAAGAACTCAACATACCCAAATTTTAGTCTGAATGCACATAATTTCCCTATTTATCCAATTGATCCCACCTAAGCTTGCCTAGCTGATGAGCACATTTATGTGTGAAATCTAGGGTAGTAAAACATGCATTTTACATATTTAGAATGGAGCTACCTTGGGTTTTACTCTCTTTTTGCAGGTTTTATATTTTCAAGGCCTTAAGGACTATCGGGAGCAATATCTTCAATTTTACACGTAAAGAGGTCCTATTTCTTTCCATGGTTGCGAAGAGGATGAAATTCTGAGCAAGATGGACGTGTTCAATTAAAAGTACACATTCGTTTGGTCACCCGTACAAATGATTATTCTTTTCGGGCCAGAAAAAGAATAATTGATCAGAACTGAACCGAGATGCAGAACCAGCCCGTTTGCAATTGTCCCAAAGGTACAAGGAATACTCCAAATACCAACAAGGATCGATGGACTACATCCTCAATTGATTGAAGATTCGTTTTTGGTAACAACAACTACCTAATGTAGTTGGTGAGCTATGGTATACAAAATTCCCTTGCTCACCAAGAGGTCTCAAGTTCGAATCTCATGGTTGTTTTTTTTAGAGAATTTTGTTGAAGATTTTCTGCTTTTCACTCACTTAAAGCACTAAGGGCATGGAGGGGATTTCCACATCAAATTAGAAGCAAGGAAAATCGTGGAAGCAAGAAGAGAAGAAAAAAAAAGGAAAGAGAAAAAAAGGGGAGAACCAAAGATTGTCCAAATCTTCTCTCTCCTCCACATCATCACCAAAGATTGTCCAAATCACACAAAGGAAGAAAAAAAAATCGTCCCTAGGAGAGAGAAAAAAAAGAAGAAAAATAAATTAGAAAAAAAAAGGAAAGAAAATAAGCAAAAAAATTATAGGAAATTTCTCAAAATTTATTTCTCTCTTCTCTCTCCTCCATCTCAGCACTTTTGGACTCAAAAGATCTCACAATCAATTGTGGGTTTCTCTCTTTTAGGAAAGAGAAATTTGTTATCCTATCTCTCCATTCCCTATAAATACAACTCATGTAAGAGGAGGAGACACAATTCATTCTTCTTCTAGTTTTTTTTTTTAGTTGCTCTCTCTTTCTCTTGCTCTCTCTTTAGTTCTAGTTCTTCTCTATTTTTGCTTTAATCACTTTTGTAATAGTTTTTTTTTATGTCAATTAAAACAAGCACTATTTTATTTTTATTCAGTCTTTTTATGTTTATGATTTATGCAATTGAGTTGTAATTTTTTAAGTTATAGTTCTAGGCTTAGATCTAGGTGACAAGATCACGAGCCGTGGAGCAATTTTTTTCAAGTTCAAGCATTGATTCAAGTAAGTAGGCTCCTTCAGTAGTCTTCTCTCCCCCCTCTCATTCCCTCTTCTGACTACCATTTCTTTCTTAATTTAGGATTTTTATTCAGTCATTACATTATTGCTATCCCTTTCCCCCAAGGTTTATGGCTAGTGTATGTGTTGGCTTTGCCCCTCCTAGCCATAGAACCATCAATTTATTGCTTTTATTTTAATTGTCTCCCTTTCCCTAAAGCCAAGTAGAGAAACCCTTGTAAGAGTGATTCTCTGGTCAAGTAGGGAAGCTCATATTATGATGCATCCCTCGGGCTAAGTAGAGAAACCTACTTGTGAGTCTCTCTCTAGCTTTATCCCCTTTCTTTTACTTTAATTTTATTTCAGCTTTTATTTTTTTTCTTTATTATTATTATTTTTTAATTGCGTGGGTTGTTTATTTTTAGTTATTTATTTATTTAATTTTAATTGCGTGGCTTGCGTCTTTAAATTCTTAGATGACGAATGGTTAGGACGTTATTTTTAGGACGATAATTAGAATTAGATCACAATCCATTAATCAGTTCACTTTCGCATTATTAAAAGAAATAAAAAATAAAGTGGCTGCTCTCCCTGTGTTCGACCCGTAGCTACACTGATCCGTACGCTTGCGGTTACATTTTAAATCTCAAACAAGTTTTTGGCGCCATTGCCGGGGAGACAGTTCCATGTTATTTTTCACTTTCTTTTGGTAAATCGGAGTGCTTTGTTTGCTTTTTTTTATATTTTTCCTTTTCTTTTATTGAATTCCTGAGAAGAACAACTTGCAATAATAGTTGTATCAGTGGAGGTCGCCATGCCTCACAGTATGATAAAGACAGGTTTCGCCCTGTAGCAGTACCTCAGGAATTGACCTGAGCAACCCCAGATCCCTGCCGGTAAGCTCCCAAAAAACCAAAAAAATTCAAAAAAATCAAAAAAAATCAAAAAAATCAATCAAAAAAATAAAAAAAAAGAGTTTTGCTATCCATTCTTTTGTGCTTGTCTTACTTTAGTTGCGGGTAGTTTTCTGTTGCATGAGTGTTAGGTGGGTACGTAATACTAAGAATCGGTTAGAAAGAAGAGATCCAACAACTAGTGACCCTATACGTTTGCTCTCTTTAAAACCTTCAATATGGGAGACCAACAGCATAACCCTTCACCTAAATCTTTGAAAGATAGGTTCTACCCTGCTAGAACAGCCCAACCTTCCTGCATAGTTCTACCACAAGCCCAGGGCAATAATTTTGAACTCAAATCTCAATACATCAATATGTTGCCCCACTTCCATGGGTTGACCTCTGAGGATGCATACCTATTTCTAAGGGAATCTGAAGAGGTATGTGTTCTAATTAAGATCCAACAGCTTTCTGATGATGCTGTTAAGCTTAGGTTTATCACTTTTGCATTGAAAGACCAAGCTAAGAAGTGGTTGTATGGGTTACCCACAAATTCCATAACCTCATGGGAACAATTCACAGTTGTCTTCCTTAAGAAGTTTTTCCCAACTCACAAGACCAATAAGCTTAGAAGTGATATCCTTCAGTTTAGGCAAAAGCCTAGTGAGTCAGTTTCCAAACTTATAGAGAGATTCAAGGATCTACTCCAAGAATGCCCTCACCATGGCCTAGACCTATGGCATTTATGTCAAATAATTTATGAGGGTATTGATTACCCAACTAAACAAATGATAGAATCTATGTGCCCTGAGGGATTCACATCCTTTACAGATGAAGAAAAGGCATGGGAATTCTTACTTGACTTAGCTGACAAAACCCGTGAATGGGAATCAACCCAAGAGAGTGAAAGAACCATAAGAGGAAAAGGATATTTTGTAGATGGGATAGTAGCCAAGGAAGCCCATTTGGATAGCCTAATCAAGAGGATTGAGGCTATTGTTCCTAGACAGTCATAGAAGAATGCCCCAACACCTCTGGGGGCACTTCTAATGATAGTGTTAATGCCTTATACCAGAATAATCCATATAGTAACACATACAATCCAGGATGGAGAAATCACCCAAATTTCTCTTTGGAATCAAGGCAACCAAGCAGGACCTTCCAATTTCTATAATCAAGGTCAACCTGGACCCCAAAGGCCTCCTTTTGCACAACAATCTTTTTCCCAAAATACTTTTCCTAGGTCAAATGTAGGACCTCAAGCGAGTTTTCCTAGGGCCCCTCTCTTATCATCTTATCAGCAACCCCCTGGGTTTACCAACACTGGAGAGGCAAGTAGAATAAGTGACTTGGAAAAAAATATGGCCCTCCTCATGACAAGCCATCAAAATCTTACAAGAGAACTTACCCAAGTTGTCTCAATTATGCGTGAGAGAGAGAAGGGAACTTTACCCAGTCAACCAGAGCCTAACCCTAGGCATCATCAGCCTGTTAGTTTACAAGGACCAACTAATGCACCACTGAATATAGTACAAGGTCAGACTCAACAAGGCCCTCTAACCAATGCAATGTTGTTTATGCCCTTAGGAGTGGTAGAGAGTACCTACAGAGCGTTCCTAAATCTTCCCCATCTATTACTCCTGTTAACTCTTCTTCAATTGAGGACACAAATGTGCCTCTTGCTCCAGGTTCGTCTGATGAACCTAAAGATTTTTCTGAAACTAAAGATGATTTGGGTGAGAAAACCAAAAATGATTCTTCTGAACAGGGGCAAATCCCTAACAGTCCTTATGTTCATCCTATCCCATTTCCTAATCGCTTGGTAAACAAAAAGAAGACTGCTTCCATGGACAAAATTTTAGAAGTCTTCAAAAAGGTAGAAATAAACATCCCTCTTTTGGATGCCATATCCCAGATCCCCACCTATGCAAAGGTACTGAAAGATTTGTGTACTCACAAACGTATCACTAGTGTGCCCAAAAAGGCGTTCTTGGCAAGTAACATTAGTTCCATAATTACTCAGCCCATAGCAGCCAAGTATAAGGATCCAGGGAGCCCTACCATATCTTGTGTCATAGGCAACACCTATATTGAGCAGCCTTACTTGACCTTGGCGCAAGTATGAATCTTTTACCTTACCATGTGTACAAGCAACTAGGATTGGGAGAATTAAAAGCCACTGGAACTACTCTTCAGTTGGCAGATAGATCTGTTAAGATTCCTAAAGGGATGGTTGAGGATGTCTTACTAAAGGTGGGGGAATTTATTTTCCCTATTGATTTCATTGTGTTAGATACTAAGCCCTTCTCAACCAAGGATGAGATCCCAATAATTCTAGGAAGACCATTCTTGGCTACCAGTAATGCATTAATCAATTGCCGGAATGGTTTCCTAAGATTATCTTTTGGTAACCCAACTGTTGAGTTTAACATGTTTAGGATTGGCAAGCAACCACATATAGAAGAAGAGATCAATATGCTTGAGGATTTTCTGGATTTTTCTGATGATTTAGTTACCAACTTTGATATTGATTTTGATTCAGAATTCCAACAGTATATGGATGAGTTGGATGATAAGAGTGAAAATTTCTTTTCTGAAGTCTTGAGTCTTCACACACTTGTGGAGCCCTTAGGACCCCTTTCCAATTCCATTCCCAAACCTTCCATAGTTGAGCCCCCTAAGCTAGATCTTAAGGAGTTGCCATCTAATTTGAGATATGCTTTCCTAGGGCCTGACCAGACTCTTCCTGTAATAATTTCTTCAAATTTGACTTCTAGCCAGGAAGAGGAGTTACTTAAAGTGTTAAAAGATAATAAGGAAGCCCTAGGTTGGACCATGGCTGATATCAAAGGTATAAGCCCTTCCATTGTGCAACATCATATACATCTTATGGAGGATTCCAAACCATCCACGGAACCCCAAAGAAGAGCTAACCCAGTGATGATGGAAGCTATTAAGAAAGAGATCCTAAAGTGCTTGGATCATGGAATAATTTATCCTATTTATGACAGCCAATGGGTAAGCCCAGTTCACGTAATGCCTAAGAAGTCTGGTGTGACTGTAGTTCCTAATGCCAACAATGAGTTGATCCCTACCCGAGTCCAAACAGGATGGCGAGTGTGCATAGACTACAGGAAGTTAAATGCGGTAACCTGGAAGGACCACTTCCCATTGCCATTCATTGACCAGATGTTAGAGAGGTTAGCTGGACATGAATACTATTGCTTTCTTGATGGATATTCCGGCTATAACCAAATCCCAATTGCTTTAGAGGACCAACATAAGACCACTTTTACATGCCCATATGGAACATTTGCTTACAGGCGTATGCCCTTTGGGCTTTGCAATGCCCCTGCTACGTTCCAACGATGCATGATGAGCATTTTTTCTGACATGGTCGAAAAATTCTTAGAAGTATTTATGGATGACTTTTCAATTCATGGGAATTCCTATTCTGAATGTCTTCATCATCTTTCCCTAGTTTTGAAAAGGTGCATATCTAAGAATTTGGTTTTGAATTGGGAGAAATGTCATTTTATGGTTAAATCTGGTATTGTTTTAGGCCATGTAATATCCAAGGAGGGAATTAAGGTAGATAGAGCCAAAGTGGATTTAATTGATAATTTACCACCTCCTCAATCTGTTAAGGATGTTCTGGTCTTTTCTAGGGCATGCAGGCTTCTACAGAAGGTTTATTAAGAACTTTAGTCAGTTAGCCCAACCTCTCACCTCATTACTTGTCAAAGATCAGACTTTTGAGTTTTCCAAAGAGTGCCTAGAATCCTTCAAGCAACTTAAGAAGGAGTTGACCAATGCACCCATTGTTCAACCACCTGTTTGGACTGAACCTTTTGAACTGATGTGTGATGCTTCGAATTTTGCCATAGGAGCAGTTTTAGGTCAAAGGATTAATAAGTTGCCCACTGTCATTTACTATGCTAGTAGGACCTTAAATGATGCACAACTCAATTATACAACCACTGAAAAAGAATTTTTAGCTGTTGTGTTTGCATTAGAAAAGTTTCGGTCTTACTTAGTTGGTTCACATGTGGTGGTGTATACTGATCATTCTGCCCTCAGATACCTAGTTCAGAAGAAGGATGCCAAAGCCCGTCTCATTAGGTGGGTTTTACTTTTGCAAGAGTTTGATTTAGAAATTAGGGATAAGAAAGGAGTTGAAAACCTAGTTGCAGACCATTTATCCCGGCTTCCCAATTCCTTGACTGTTGATTCTCCAGTCAACGAGAACTTTCCAGATGAACAATTATTTGCAATGTCCAGTGAACCATGGTTTGCTGACATTGTCAACTTCTTAGTTTCAGGTGTGACTCCGGATCACTGGTCCACCCAAGATAAGTATAGGTTTCATTCCCAAGTTAAGCACTTTTTCTGGGATGATCCTTATTTGTTTAAGATATGTCCAGATCAGATTATCCGACGATGTGTTCCTGATCATGAGCAACATTCCATTCTCTCTTTTTGTCATGATCATGCATGTGGTGGACACTTTGGACCTAAGAAGACTGCCGCAAAGGTTCTCCAATGCGGATTTTATTGGCCCACTCTTTTTAGAGATGCTTTTGATTTTTGCAAGGCTTGCCCTGCCTGCCAGTCTTTTGGCCGTATCAATAAAAGGAACATGATGCCCCTCAACCCTATTTTGGTAGTTGAGATCTTTGATGTATGGGGCATCGATTTTATGGGACCATTCCCTAATTCCTTTGGGAATTTGTACATACTTTTGGCCGTTGATTATGTTTCTAAATGGATAGAGGCCATACCTTGTAAATCTAATGACCACAAAGTGGTGGTCCAGTTTCTCAAAGAGAACATTTTTTCCCGCTTTGGTGCACCACGTGCAATAATTAGTGATAGGGGTACTCATTTTTGTAATCGGCATTTTGAGACCCTAATGAAAAAGTATGGGATCACTCATAAGTTATCTACCCCTTATCACCCCCAAACTAGTGGCCAAGTGGAGGTGTCTAATAGGCAGATCAAACAAATCTTGGAGAAAACTGTTAATCCCAACCGTAAGGATTGGTCCCTTAGGCTCATTAATGCCTTGTGGGCCCATCGGACTGCATTCAAGACTGACCTTGGCCAGTCTCCCTACCGTTTGGTGTATGGGAAAGCTTGTCACTTACCAGTTGAGTTGGAGCATAAGGCCTTTTGGGCCATCAAGAAGCTCAACTTTGATTTGTCTGATGCGGGAATTCACCGTAGGCTCCAACTATCTGAGTTGGAGGAACTTAGGAATGATGCCTATGAAAGTTCTAGATTTACAAGGAAAAGACCAAAGCTTTCCATGATAAACACATTCTGCGCAAATCTTTTACAATTGGTGATAAGGTCTTATTGTACAACTCTCGATTGCATCTTTTTCCTGGTAAGCTTAGATCCCGATGGGATGGCCCATTTATTGTTCATAATGTAGATCCCCATGGGGCTGTGGAGATTTTGAATCCAGGAACAGGGGTAATTTCGAAGGTTAATGGTCAGCGTTTGAAACCGTTCCTCGAGTTTCCCACTACTAGCAGTGAAGAGGTCATGGATCTCCATGAACCTCTTTACACTGATGACTAATTTTTAATCAGGTATGACCCCCTTGCATTATCTTTGCTTTTAATTCTTTCCATGCATTGAGGACATTGCATGACTTAAGTGTGGGGGAGGGAAACCAGTTTTTATTTTTTTTCACTTTGTTTTGTTTGTTTTTCTTTTTATTTTTGAGCTTGCTAAGGATGAAGTCCTACTTTGGCTTTTGGCTAATGATCAGACCATTCAGTTGCTTGATGTATGAAAATAAAAGTTTTGATTAAGGTACCCATTTTGAACGTATAAAACCCTGTTGAGAAGAAAGAAACAAGCATGTGTCTTGAGATGGGACTTTCTTTTGAAAAATAAGAGACCCCTGTTTTATGGTGATGGACCATATGTAAGTCTGTGGGTTCCTTGTACTTTTGATTTGGAGTTGAGACCTTCTTTTTAATTTGGCATGGGTTGACAAATGCACAATTTTAAATGAAATGAGAAATGTGGTATAAAGAAGAATAAGAGTTGATTCCCTTGGAACTAGACAGGGCATTGCGCCTCAGGAAGCGTGGCGTCTTGATCGAAATTCCTTGGGAGGAAACTTCTGAAGTAACTCTAGCATCACTGCCTTTGTGGACATATGCAAAAAGCGAAGCTACATAGTAACTTGGGTGTCTGGTGTTTGCTCCACCATGTCATTCAAGCCAAAAGTAGTGGAGTAGAATAGAGTTTATTAGTGAAAAAAAAAAGAGAAAAAAATGTGCAAATGTCATTATTGCTTGGTAACATGTTCGGTCAAAAACACTCCAACGCCTTAGTCATTGGTTCCCTATTTCTTCACAAGTGGTTTTGCCTTAAGATAAAGATGTTTTGGAAGAGACGAGGTGAGTTCCAAATTAAGAAATATGCTAGTGCCTGGAATTGATAAAGGGTAATAAAAGTTCAAGTGTGGGGGTCCCTTGTAAGAGAAATTATCTTTGCTCCGGATCGGTATGAGCCTTACCTTTAGCCAAAGTTGGGATTTATTTATTCTGAATTTTGGGTGTATATTCACTGCAAACACCCACGAGACACAACTCGTCCACTAGGGGTGACCTAGGGGTTTAAAGGCTTGTTGCACATGCTAAGTGCAACCGTGATTCCTACGAAAGTGAGTTAGTTTTTTTTATCTTTATTCTTTTTCTTTTTGTTTTGCTCGAGGACTAGCAAAGTCTAAGTGTAGGGGAATTCTGATGAGCACATTTATGTGTGAAATCTAGGGTAGTAAAACATGCATTTTACATATTTAGAATGGAGCTACCTTGGGTTTTACTCTCTTTTTGCAGGTTTTATATTTTCAAGGCCTTAAGGACTATCGGGAGCTATATCTTCAATTTTACACGTAAAGAGGTCATATTTCTTTCCATGGTTGCGAAGAGGACGAAATTCTGAGCAAGATGGACGTGTTCAATTAAAAGTACACATTCGTTTGGTCACCCGTACAAATGATTATTCTTTTCGGGTCAGAAAAAGAATAATGGATCAGAACTGAACCGAGATGCAGAACCAGCCCATTTGCAATTGTCCCAGAGGTACAAGGAATACTCCAAATGCCAACAAGGATCGATGGACCACATCCTTAAGTGATTAAAGATTCATTTTTGGTAACAACAACTACCTAGCGTAGTTGGTGAGCTATGGTGTACAAAATTCCCTTGCTCACCAAAAGGTCTCAAGTTCGAATCTCATGGTTGTTTTTTTTAGAGAATTTTGTTGAAGATTTCCTGCTTTTCACTCACTTAAAGCACTAAGGGCATGGAGGGGATTTCCACATCAAATTAGAAGCAAGCAAAATCGTGGAAGCAAGAAGAAAAAAAAAAAAAAAGGAAAGAAAAAAAAGGGAGAAAAAAAGAGAGAAAAAAGAACCAAACTCCTCCAAATCATCACAAACCTCCACATCATCACCAAAGATTGTCCAAATCACACAAAGAAGAAAAAAATCGTCCCTAGGAGAGAGAAAAAGAAGAAAAAAAAATTAGAAAAAAAAAAGGAAAGAAAATAAGCAAAAAAAAATATAGCAAATTTATTTCTCTCTTCTCTCTCCTCCACCTTAGCACTTTTGGACTCAAAAGATCTCACAATCAATTGTGGGTTTATCTCTTTTAGGAAAGAGAAAATTGTTACCCTACCTCCCCATTCCCTATAAATACAACTCATGTAAGAGGAGGAACACAATTCATTCTTCTTCTAGTTTTTTTTAGTTGCTCTCTCTCTCTCTTGCTCTCTCTTTAGTTCTAGTTCTTCTCTATTTTTGCTTTAATCACTTTTGTAATAGTTTTTTTTATGTCAATTAACGCAAGCACTCTTTTATTCTTATTCAGCCTTTTTATGTTTATGATTTATGCAATTGAGTTGTAATTTTTTAAGTTATAGTTCTAGGCTTAGATCTAGGTGACAAGATCACGAGCCATGGAGCAATTGTTTTTCAAGTTCAAGCATTGATTCAAGTAAGTAGGCTCCTTCAGTAGTCTTCTCTCCCCCCTCTCATTCCCTCTTCTGACTACCCTTTCTTTCTTAATTTAGGATTTTTATTTTCAGTCGTTACATTATTGCTATCCCTTTCCCCCAAGGTTCATGGCTAGTGTATGTGTTGGCTTTGCCCCTCCTAGCCATAGAACCATCAATTTATTGCTTTTATTTTAATTGTCTCCCTTTCCCTAAAGCCAAGTAAAGTAACCCTTGTAAGAGTGACTCTCTGGTCAAGTAGAGAAGCTCATATTATGATGCATCCCTCGGGCTAAGTAGAGAAACCTACTTGTGAGTCGCTCTCTAGCTTTATCCCCTTTCTTTTACTTTATTTTAATTTCAGCATTATTTATTTATTTATTTTTTAATTGCGTGGGTTGTTTATTTTTAGTTATTTATTTATTTAATTTTAATTGCGTGGCTTGCATCTTTAAATTCTTAGATGACGAATGGTTAGGACGTTATTTTAGATACATATGTTTAGGACAGTAATTAGAATTAGATCACAATCATTAATCGGTTCACTTTCGCATTATTAAAAGAAATAAAAAAATAAAGTGGCTGCTCTCCCTGTGTTCGACCCGTAGCTACACTGATCTGTACGCTTGCGGTTACATTTTAAATCTCAAACACTTACTCTCTCCCAAGTCCCAATTCCCATACATGGTATGAAAATAATTTTGCTGCTACTTGGGTTGTAAGAACTTTTCTACTACCTAAGGTCATAATCAAAGAAATGGAATTAGTCACTTCTCTTTTTGTTAACAAATAGCCTCTTAGGTTGTGGTATTTTTCAAAAAATATCATTCAAGATTTTATTTCTTTCACTACGAACCCAGATAGTAGGAAAGTTCAGGCAATAGCTTCAAATACTTGCTTGGTTGAGCCTCACTGCTATATAATCAAATCATAGATAAGGAAAAAAAAAAAAAATGGAAAGAGGGAGCTAGTTTGACGAACTGATTAAATCAAATATAAGCAAACAGTACAATAGCCCCAATGAAGCAAATTATATATTGTCCACTTGGGTTGTTAAAGTGGTCACTCTTCATTTACCAAAAACAGTAGCCACTATAGCTAGTTCTATAATAAGCATTCACTTTCTGGCAAATTCCCCCATAATAAAACTTGCGGAGAATAACACCTTTCAAAACCCTGCTAAAGAAAAGAGACCCATCTTCTGCAGTTCCCAAACACTTCTCTAATATACCTTGGTCCCTTAGTAATTGCACATCTTTTGATGAGTTAATGAGACGTTCAAAAGCATAACATAAGATGTGATCTGGCTAGGCATTAGCGAAGAACACTGTTCATAAGCAATGAGACTCCTAAATAGACATTCTGTGCTTCCTCGAATTAACAATGGTGGTATTTCCATCACCCCATCTTCAAATCTTATATTCAGTATTTCTTTAGGGTTGCCCTTCCTGAATTTGACTCCAGCCTCTACAAGGTCTGTCACTTTAGGAATCAGTTCCCTATGCCCATTCTCCAGTGTCACCTGACTCACCTCAATATCTGTAGTAACTGAAATTATGCTGTTCCGCAGAAGGTCAAGTAAATGCTTCGTTTCAAGCCTAGAGCTTGCTTTGGCAGGAACTGTCATTGGCATCAAAGTATTAAAGAAACCAAGTGCAAGCTCAGCTAGGGAAGGGCTACTTTGTAGTGGAGACACAGTAAGGTTGAATAGATATTCAAGAACAAACCATGGGATTTGGTTCTCAAGCAACATCAAATCAACTCGCAAGTAAGTGTCCATCCAAGGTGTACTTGATATGGGATCATCTCTTTGTCCTCCTCCTATGCTATTTGCCTTCTTGCGGAAAAGTTCTATGATGAAACAACCATCAACTAACATCATCTCCACGAATTCATCTGTGTCAAGGTTGATCAATTGTTCTGCATAACACTCACGTGCACGTTCCTCCAACTGCCGAATGGCTTTAGTGAATATCTTTAAACTTGTCTGTGGAGTTGGGGTACGAGAGAGGAGGCCATGCAAATACCATAGCTTGTATTTTTCCATGTTCTTAAGATTTTCATGACCATGGTGAAAGGGGCCAATTGATACTATATTAGGTGCAAAAGCACCGTCTCTTTGTCGAGAGAATATGTGGGGAACTCTGAAGATACAAGCTCGAGAGGAGAATGGAGGCTTAGGATGAAGCTTTGCTTCAATGGAAGATGCCAACGCTTCATCCACATCCATAATTCTGCAATGTTCTTCCTAGCCAACTCTTGTTTGGTTTTTAAAAAAAATATATTATGGCCTCAAAAAACCCTGAAACGAAGCATGGAACATTCTTTATAAATTCAGATATGTGAGAAATATGAGATATAAATTGGTATAATCATTAAAACAGCAATGAAAAATTCAAAAATTTGCACAAATATCTTTTATGTTTGTGCTTCGCATATTAACCTTTCCCAAATATTAATACAAAAATACCATATACTTAGTCCTACTGGCACCGTTAACCACAAGTGAAAAGGAAAACCCTAAGAGGAAAACATGAATCTGTTGGGGGGAGTATCAATATCACAGGGTTCTTGGAAGGCTCATAACTTACCCTAATTAACCTCAAAATGAGTTCGATTCCCATATTCAGTGGATAATTCTAGAGCATCTAGCCTAATTCCTTAGATTCCGTTTCAACCAGATATGGTAAATGATAGATAGCTCTAAACGCAATCTTACCAATGGAGTCTAGATAGGATTTCCCTTTAAAAAATTTCTTAATCCGTTTCCACACTACCTCTAGGTCTAATCTTTCAATTGGAAGGCCAACCTTTACATATGATCCCTCCCCAGAGTTGTGAAAAGAAGGGGCATTAGAAGAATATGTATTGGATATTCTCCACTGCATTCCAACAAAAATAACAAGAGGATGGAGAAGGAACTCATCTCTCTTGAAAGAAAGCTTGAGTTGGAAGAGACTTAGCCACAACTCTCCAGAAAAACATTTTGTGGATCCCAAATAAAAACTTCTAGGGTTTGAACTCTCTCTCTCTCTCTCTCTCTCTCTCTCTCGCTAAATTCAAAATATACAGGATTGGATATGAAAGAATGTGGAATTGAACCTGCATACATGGTCCAAGCTTGTGTTCATGCACTGGAGTGGAAGCAGCAATGTATTAAGCTCCTCCGGTGGAAATTAATCTCTGAAATCTTCTGTGATTATCTGCAGAAATCATAAGGGAGTTCAAACAGAAGTTTCGCAGAAAAAGAAACAAAATGATAGAAACACTTACCTTCTGCAAGGAACCAAAAGAGAGGAGGAACCCTTCTTGTGAAATGGTAAAGACTGAAGACTGACACCACCAACCAGTCAACGATATTATTTTAATGGGCCCGAATGATTGGACTCACATTGCCTTTCACGTTTCACATTTTTCTTTATGGCCCGACCTTTTTATCTCAGTTCATCACTTCATTGTGCCAAAACTAAGGGTGTCAATCGATTTTGATTTAAATGGTGCGGATTGATTGGGTTTATATTTATTTGACTAAAATTATAATCGTACTATTTATTAAACGGTTTCACTTTCTGAAACTGTGACCATTTAATAAACGGTTTTGATTTTCACCGTTTCTAAACGGTGTCAGTTTCACAGTTTTAAACAGTTTTGATTTTGATTTCGATTTGATTTATTCCATACAGTTTGTAAAATGGTTCACAATCGATTTGTTATAACTTGCAACCATCTCTAAAATTGAAGATCATAAGCTTATCCAAAAATATATAGCAACCACAAATAAGAGATTCTATATTGACGATGGTCTGTTTTAGTTTGATAATCTAGTGTTATTTCTTTACATGGTCATTCTCAAACATATAAAATTAATATCATATAACATCCGAATCCAGCCTTCTATAACATAAAATATTAAAATGACAGGTGGTTCCGGCCAAAACACCCCATTTCTGAGAACATAATAACATAGTAACATATATGGATTACAAATTCATGATCTAAAGCCTAAAGTTGAACTGAATTGCAATAAATCATACCAAAGCTGGATGGGCACTTAATTTAATTTTATACGGATTACTGCCCCTGCTTTATTTAATTGTTATACGGATTAATCAGATCGGTTTAAACGGTTTCAATTCGGTTTGAAATCAATGGGTTTCACGATTAAAACTGGCCCAACCCGTTTAGCTAATCGGCCTGAAACTTGAAACCATTACCTCACCATTTACTAAAAGGTTTTGTAGTTTCGATGTATACGGATAGGTTCGATTTCAATAAAAAATTTCGATTACAAATTCACATCCTTAATCAAGACTTAAGAATCATAAGAAGAGAAAATGGGGCTTATGTTCGTAAAATTTCAATATGATGAACATTTACAAGTCATGAAAAGAGAAGATGAAGCTAACTTTCATGAAATTTCAATGCGGCGAAGACTTGGGTGTCAATTTTTTTTTTTTGACAAAAGAAGAAAAGATAAAAACTTATCTCCATGAAGGAATAGCATTTTTTTTTGGTAAGGGAAAGAATAGCATCTAAGGCCCATATAACGGTATACATTTTTATACTTAAATGGTAACCCATGTAAGAGGAAACATTTAATGCCTTAGAAAAGATTATATATTTGTTTTTGCACACATCTGGGCAAGAGAGAGAGTGAGAGAGGTTGGGAAGAAAATGTGTAACGGTGGTCAGCATTCCAAATATTTCCAAACAGTTGAGGAAGTGATTAATGATTAAAATTTGAAATGGAGAAAATGGGGCGTGGGGCGTGGGCCCTGGGTCGATGCTTCCACTAATGAGAGAGCGAGCACATGCGTTGAGCAGAAGGGACGCAGTGATCATTTTGAACTGCCATGTGTCTAAGTCTAAATGTAGGGGCACAGTCTCTGGTTAGGGACCACATTCCCTTTGAAATATCTATGGCTTATATATCCGACACTTCCAACTGTTTTCCACTTTTTTTTTTCTTTCATTCACATGGCTTTTCATGTTTCACATGTTTTCTTTATGGCCTGACCTTTTTTTAACAAAGTTCATTGTACCCAGACTTGGTAGTCATGAGCATAATTAGCAAATTCGGATTCAGAAATTATTTAGACGGAGAATTATTTGGAATAATTCGATTGATTAATTTAAGAATTCGGTCAAAAAAGCGGTCAAAAAAGCTTATTGGGTTTTTTTTTTATTGTTTTTGTTTTTGTTTTTTTTTTAAATACTGTTTAAGTGAACCGAATAATTCGGTTTAATTCGGATTCGATCCAAATTATTAGCGTTTTATATTCACTTTTGAAAAAATCGTGAATTTTACCGAATTTTATTTTTAATTCGGATTCGGTCATAATTTTTGATAAAATTCAGAAAAATTCGATTCGGCCGAATAATTCGCGAATTATTCGGCCGAATTGATAACACTGGTCATGAGTAGAGAAAATGGACCTTTATGTTCATAAAATTTTAATATCATGAAGACTTAAAAGTCATGAAAAGAGAAGATGAAGTTAATTTTCATGAAATTTCAAAGCATTGAAAATTTGGGTGTCAATTTTCTTTTTTTTTTGGGGTGGTGGGCAATTTACTATCACTCCCCTATATTTGGCCCATATTTCCTAACTCCTTTATATTTGGCTCATATTTCCTAAAATTCTCTTATCTTTTACTTTTTTATTGATACTCTCTTATTTTTTTTATTTTTATATCTCTTTTTGTCCTTATCTTTTTAAATACCTAGATTACTTTTCTTTTTCACTTCTAACTTATTTCATTTTTTTTCAAATTGATTGCTTCAAAACATGGTTTGAATCAAACCACTAACAAGTTGTGTCTCATCCAATCATCAAGGATATTATAAATTCAAAAAATAATAATTTTGTATCTGATCTATATCTATATCGGTATCATATGTTCCAATCGGGCAGTACATGTTTTTTTAATTTTTTTTTTAATCCTTAGATTGGTTGAGACTGATACCAACCTAACACCGATAAAAAAAAAATAGATTGCTAAATTTTTAATGATGGATGAGATTAAAAAAATAATAATAATAAATAAATAAACAACATTCTTGATGATTGGATGAGACAAAAATAATAATATCTTCAAGAACACATTAGCTAGTCAACATCCTTGATAATTGGATTGGACAAAACTTGTAATTGGTTTGGTTCAAACTATGTTTTAAATTAATCAATTTGAAAAAATTGTAATTGGTTACAATTAAAAAATGAGGGTAATCTGAATATTTAAAAAGAGCAGGAGAGAAAGAGATGTAAAAATAAAAAAACAGATGAATATCAATAAAAAAGTAAAATGTAGGGAGTTTTATTAAATATAGGCCAATGCAGGGGAGTGATAATAAATTCTTTTTTTTTGGTAAAGAAGAAAAGATAAAAACTTATCTCCACGAAAGAATAGAGTCTAAGACCCGTATAAGGGTATCCATTTATAGCCTTAAACGGTAACCCATATAAGAGGAGACATTTAATGCCTTAAAAGATTATACATTTTTTTTGCACACATCCAGCAAAAGAGAAAGAGAGAGTGAGAGAGGTTGGGAAGAAAATGTGTAACGACGATCTCCATTCCAAATATTTCCAAGCAGCTGAGGAAGTGAGTAATAATTGAAATTTGAAATGGAGAAAATGGGGGCATGGCCCCTGGGTCAGTACCCCCACTAATGAGAGAGCAAATAAATGCATTGAACAAGAGGGACACACAATGGTCATTTTGCACCCTCGTGTGTCTAAATGTAGGGGAATGTAGGGGCACACTCTATGGTAGAGACCACATTCCCTTTGAAATATCTTTGGCTTATATATCCGACATTTCCAACTGTTTTCTACTTTGCTTTTGTTTTCCTTCACCACTCATTAAAGGAAAATCACAGCCACCAGGGCTGTCCTTGTCGGATCAAAATCCTCTGTTTTTCCCATCCATGTTTTTTCTTGTTTTGCTACTGCAGAACGCGACACGTGGACAATAAGGAGACCAACGGTCAAGATTGGGTGAGGATTATTACATCCGGTGCGTTGGTCTAAAAGTTATCCACGTGTCGAGTTCTGCAGATAGCAAAACAAGGAAAAACAGGGATGAGAAAAACAGATGATTATTTTCCGTCCTTGTCTGCCTCCCTATACTACAGGGGATTCCTTATGGAGGTCATACCAAACCCTCCCTTTACCATCGATGTGGGAAGCCTTGGTCCACTAAATTACAAATGAGAAAGGATTGAACATGCTGTTTAAATACGATAAACTAGCAAAATGCACCAAGCATAGGGCCAATGTTGAAGTTGGTTTCTCACATTCTTTGAAGGAAAAGGTTGGTAATACCTTTCCTATGTTGCCCTCCCATTGGTAAATATCACCATCATGCAACAAACGGATCACCCTCTCATATTGTTTAAATAATTCATGATAGAATTGTTCATTTTCATTTAGAGGGCTGTAAAATTGTCCCTCACAAACAAATAACCTAAAGTATTTTATCCTTTGCGGTTATTTTTATTTTTCAACTTTAAAACCAAGGTAATTTAGGTGACTAATTCTTGAAAAGTGTTTTTCCCCAAAAAAAAAAAAAAACCGCTTGAAAAATGAAAAAAGGAATTCTTAAGTTCTTATATTGCCCAAACTATTCGAATATAATTCAGTTCATACAAAATGCTTCGAAAAAGTGTGAATTTTATAAAATCTTTTACTCTTCCTTGAATTTAACAAAATAATTTGTTTTATTCATACAAAGTGATTCCATCATTTAATTATGTCTTATTTTATTTTCAAGTTCTGAGAATGAGTCGACCGATCCTAACATCATTAATGAAGAGTCGGAAATCAAAGCCCCCTCATAGATAAAAATATCTCCAACACAGACAAGAAAATTTTATTTTATTTTATTTTTTGAACGAACACAGTTAGGAGAGACAAAAAAGATATATACTTTCCATAAGTCCAAAGCCAACACTACCCCATGCTCCCACATTCCACTTCAGCAAAAAAATTATTAACATGGGTGGGACAAACGCCTTTTTGTCAAAGGTTTAGTAAAATGTCCAATCTGATTTGTATCATGTGGCTCATCATTAAGAAAAGCATCAACCAAATGTATTGGTAGTGTTTTGTTTTTTTTTTGTTTGTTTTTGTTTTGCTAAATTAGTTCGCCTATATATATTGATCCCACAACTGCATAGATCGGGGTATGTCGGAATTAAATGACCATCTCCCATTATTTAAATAATTCATGATAGAACTGTTCACTTTCATTTAGAAGGCTGCAAAATTGTCCCTCACAAACAAAAAACTTAAAGTATTTTATTTTTTGGGATTTTTTTTTTTTTCAACCTTAAAGCTAAGCTAATTAGGTGACTAACTCTTGAAAGTGTTTTCACCAAAAAAATAAAAAAATAAAAAACTAAAAAAATAAAAAAATAAAAAAATAAAAAAACAATCTTGAGAAGTGAAAAAAGAAGTATTTTGGTTTTTATATTGCCCGAACTATTTGAATATAATTCCTTTCATCCAAAATGGTTCAAAAAAATGTGAATTTTCTAAAATCTTTTACTTTGGCTCGGATTTAACAATATTATTTATATTATTAAAACAAAGTGATTCCATTATGTCTTTATTTTATTTTCAAATTCTGAGACTTGGTCAACCGATCTTAACATCATTAATGAGGAGTCGGACGACAAAGCCTCCTCAAATTAAAAATGTCTCCAACACTAACAAGAAAAATTTTATTTTATTTTTTAGACGACTTCAAGTTAAGAGAGACTCACTTTTGATCTAGACTGGGATTCTCAGTATAGTCTAAGATTTCATTTTATGTAATTTGTTTTGTTTTTATAGTTTTGGTTTTTTATTCTGTTGACAGTCAATGCCGAAGATGGAACAAAGATCTAAAGGCTCTTTTGTAATCTGCTATTTTTTTTATTTTTATATAATATACTTTACTGACCTTTAGGGGAAAAAAAAAATCAAGAATGATAAAAGAGATATATACTTTCCATAAGTGCAAAACAAATACCACCCCATGTTCCCACAATCCACTTCGGTGAATAATTCACGAAATATTAACCTGATTGTAACAAACGCTCATTTCCAAAAGGATTGGTGAAATGTCCAATCAATGTTAATATTAGAATAATTATTCCTCACCATGTGAGCCATTTAATACCTAACAAGAATCAAATCATTGGTATAGACCTAAACCTAAAAAAGGTTAGGCATTATATATTATATACATCTGAGAATAGGTGGTTACGCTCCAAGACCACAAGTGGCATTATCTCCAGAAAAATAAATGTTTCCTCTAAATTACTCCATATGCTTATTTTAATTCAAAAAACGAAAGCCCTGATGTAAATTGGATAGGATTCCCCTAGATAGAATTCAAGGAGTAGAGAATGATCCTAAGGCTAAAATAATCTTGGAACACTTGCCCGGATCCTCGAAGCCATAAGATCACTCTTTAATCTGAGGATTCATATCCATGTTATTTATTTATTTATTTTTATTTATTATTTTTTTTATAGTGTCCTTGACATTAAAAGGCTTGTAGGGTTTTAATGATAAACAGTATGAAAGGTTCAATTATTATTATAATAGAAAAAGGCCCACTGATGAATGATCCAAGAAATGCCTCAGAACATCGCTTTGTTGAACGTGACTTCTCGTCTAACGGCTCCACCCCACACGCAACTGGAAAGCATGTCATGACACTCATGACACAGAAAAGTCTCTGAATTTTGTCTTAACCTTTTGTCAAAGAAATGTACAGCTGCTTTGAGCTCATCTTCTTTTAACAAAAGGCCAAAAAAAAAAAAAACTTT
>NW_024869213.1:0-14189 GCF_013358625.1 Macadamia integrifolia
AAGATCAACACATAAATCATCTATTAAACCTTAGATTCATCATTTCAAAGGGGATTTACAAGATCTCAAGAAACCATACTCGAATCAAGGGTTTAAAGCTTGGGTATGGTGAATGTTCATAAAACCCAACTTGCTTACCTCTAACTGTAGATCTAGAGTCGAAGATCACTCTCCCGGCGCCAGAATGGGAAGATCAAGCTTCGGCACCGCTGAAATCCTTCTTTTCTTCCTCTTCTTTCTCTTCCCTTCTTCTTCCCTTTCTTTTCTCTCTCCTCTTTACTATCCTCACCAACGTACGGGTGACATAAATGGAAAGAAAAGAAAAACATAAAGCTATATATACAATTTCTAATTAAGTGAATAGTGCACATGGATGGGTCACTCAGGTGGGTGGGTGCACCCACCTGTCCGCCCACCTGAGAGCCAAAACTTGAGATTTTGACCGAGTTCGGGCCTCGGCACGAACCCCACCCCTGGTATACGGTGTAGCATACGTATATATCTTAAAATACGGCTATAATACCTGTTTTATCCGTACATGGCCTTATGGTAGGTGCATGTACACGGCTTGGGCACTCCCGTCTTTTCTGGCACTGGCTCGGACTTGTCGGGCCAGCCGGTGTTTAAGGTCACCTGTGCCATCATAGCCCATAAGGAACCCGCTCTAATTTCCTCTGGCTCGATTCCTGCATGGTTAAACCGGTTCAACCGCTTAATCAGACCGGATTTAAGAAGCGGGGTATTACAGTGGTAGTCTTTTGTTTTGGGATACCTCGCGTATTTATCACTGATAATGGCAAGCAGTTCGACAATAGAAGCTTTACGTAGTTATGCAATGAACCGTCGATCGACCATAGAAAGACTGCAATGGGGTACCCCCAGACGAATGGGCTCATAGAAAATGCTAACAGGACCCTCCTCCAGGGGCTTAAGAAATGTCTCGATGATGCGAAAGGAAGATGGGCAGAAGAACTCTTGAGCATTGTTTGGGTTCACAGGATGACAGAAAGAGCTGCCATAGGAGAAACCCCATACTCACTCACATATGGCACATAAGCACTCAACCCAGGTGAAGTCAGAGTGATGTCACTCCGAGTGTAGACATATGACGAGCAGGAAAACATAAATGGACTCCAGCACAACCTCAACTTGATAGAGGAATTGAGGGATCAGTCCCAAGAGAAGATGGCAATATATCAATAGCGAGTAGCACGACATTTCAATAGGAAAGTCACCAAGTGACACTTCTAGATTGGCGACCTAGTGCTACAACAAACAGAGGTATCAGATCCCAGACATTAGGGGAAACTATCATCGAACTGGGAAGGCCCCTATCATGTTATGAAAATCATCAAATCAGGCACATACCACTTATCATCCATGGAAGGGAAGGAGATCGAGCGAGCTTGGAACTCTGTAAATCTTCGACGATTCTACCAATAAAAATTTAATGTTTTGATTATCAATTTTGTTCAGTGTCTTCTCATACTAAGAATCAATACATTAATGAAGAACGTTTTGAAGACTTTTTCACTCTCACTATACTACTTCAGATGCAAGGGTGACCTTGAGACACTCGACCATTATCAAGGTGTGAGCTCAAGCATAACACGACCTTGAGACACTCGACCTTCATCAAGGTGCGAGCTCAACCATAACACAACCTTGAGACACTTGACCTCCATTAAGGCACGAGCTCAAGAACAATAAGGATTTTGGATCACTCGACCACTACTAGAGGATAAGACCACACTACTAGTTATATAAATCCTACTGAACATGAGCTCTAACACTTAAAAATGTTTTATTCATTTAAAAGAAAGGTACATATATTCACGCAAAAATGAGTCATACATAGCAAAAGATGTCACACCCTGTTCTCACTGAACCGGGCCAATGACCGGGTTAACACCGGTTAACCCAAACCTGCCAGGATCATCAGATACTATATTCCACCACAGCATACACACAACTAATATAAGCTCATCAGATCAGCGGAAGACTAAGTTTTACCTGTGAATAATCTCATAACACTTGATACCCGAATTGTGATACAATAATTATATACATGTGGGCCCGAAGGCATGATAATTACACAATAACAGTACAATTCATATATCAAGTATATAAAGGAAATCATCAAAATAATCAAAGTACACAGCTCGGCTCGGCAACAAAGGCTAGAGCTCAGCTCAGCATCAAGGGTTGAGCCCAGCTCGGCATCACATAGTAGAGCTCAGCTCGGCCTCCGAAGTGGAGCTCAGCACGGCCTCAGAACTGCGGTCCCGCAGCACAACTCTCACACGAGCAATTAGTGTCGTGCTCTAACTCCCCAGGGGTCCACCAGTCCTCTTCAGGAAACTCGACTATGGGACCCACCCCATGCTCCTCAGATGTATAACCTGTAAAATCATCTAAAAAGGGGTGTACACGTGGGATGAGCTTACTAGCTCAGTAAGTGGTAAGATGGACCACACAGCAGTCCACCCAGCAAAACACATCATATGCACTACATGCTATGTAATACATTTTAATTCACATCCACCTAAGCAACATTACTAAGTCCTTGGTTTTAGTGCTACTACAGCCACAGTGCGCGTATACTCCGGGTACGAGCCACGAACTCCATCCAGTGATACGCCCATAGGGCTGTCGGAGAAGGCCCACCGTGAGTACTCGGAAAAGTAAAGACAATTCCGTCCACCGGCTCTCAAGAAAAATGTAAATGACTGAAAATAAAGGTGTTGACTCCAGTAATTTAAAAGCAGTACGATTGGCCCTCTTGAATGTATCACCGGGGTTGCCGACTGTCCTATTGACCCACCGGGCGTTATGTCTAACCGCCACAGTGACCCGACAATCGCGACCACTGCTTCCCCCCAAATGATAACCCAACACCTCAACCCCTATTGAGAAGGGTCGTAGCATAGGATGGTGAAAATCCTAATACCGCATGCTCCTATATGATAATAGTATGATTACATAGTGCCACCGCGTCTCATTCCACGGGCCACCAATGCACTCATTTCCAAGCTGACTACGGCATCTAGTCTATCAATGCATCATACACAATGATGTCCACATTCAACATATAAACATCTCATTCAATTGGCATTTGGAAAATAAATATAGCACATATGCACATCAATGTGTGGGATGACTAGACTACATAGTATATTCATGATGGCATGACTAGACTAGATATATTTAAATGAATGCCAAACAATGCCTTGAAATAAGACCAAACATCCTCTCCCCACTTACCTATAGTGTACAAGGATTCCCGTCCATCACGGGTGAGATCCAGTGCGAATCGGGTTGGATTTGGTGAACCTAACATAATTGAGCGGGGTTAGTACTTCATCATCTTAGGATCAAAATTAATGAAATCCGATATCAAAATCGTGTTTAGAACGTCAAAAGAAGGTCACACGTCCGATTTGGGTTCAATCGGACATAAGGATCACCCTCGGGGCCACACGGGTGGGTCAGACAGGTGGGCAGTCTGGCCCACCGGTCCTACCCACCGGTTTGGACCGGCGGGTAGGGGCCCACCGGTTGGGCCAGGGGGCCCTGCTAAGACCGACGGGTAGGGTGGCATGCCGATTAGCCTGCCAGTTGGGCCCGCTGGTTGGGCCCACTGGTTGGGCCCGAAGGCCCCTGCCCTCTCAGGTGGGTGCCCACAGGTGGGAAGGGGCCCACCGGTTGCACCCACCGGTCTTGGCGGGAAAGACCCTGTTTCTTCCCAACTTCCTCCATTCTTTGAGGATTCAAATGGGGCTTTTCCCAACCCATCCGTCACACCTTCAAGGTCTTATAGGATGGTTCTAACCTAGATCTAGGTTAGATTCAAGGGATGGGAAACCATCTTACCTTCTTTGCTCAAGAACAACTTCAAACCCTCCAAATCTCTTCAAACCCACAATGCTTCTTCCACCTTGTCAATACCTCTTCAAATCCTTCAAGATCAACACATAAATCATCCATTAAACCTTAGATTCATCATTTCAAAGGGGATTTACAAGATCTTAAGAAACCCTACTTGAATCAAGTGTTTAAGCTTGGGTATGGTGAATGTTCAAAGAATCCAACTTTGCTTACCTCTACAGGTAGATCTAGAGTTGAAGATCATTCCTCCGGCAGCGGAATGGGAAGATCAAGCTTCGGCGCCGCTGAAATCCCTCTTTTCTTCCTCTTCCTTCTCTTCCTTTCTTCTTCCCTTTCTTTTCTCTCTCCTCTTTACTCTTCTCACCAACGTACGGGTGTCATAAATGAAAAGAAAATAAAGTCATAAATGCTATATATATAATTCCTAAATAAGTGAATAGTGCACATGGATGGGTCACTCAGGTGGGTGGGTGCACCCACCTGTCCGCCCACCTGAGGCCAAAACTTGGGATTTTGACAGAGTTCGGGCCTCGGCGCGAACCCCACCCCCGGCATACGATGTAGTATACGTATATACATTAATATACGGCTACAATACCTGTTTTATCTGTACATGGCCTTATGGTAGGTGCATGTACACGGCTTGGGTACTCCTGTCTCTTCTGGCACTGGCTCGGACCTGTTGGGCCAGCTGGTGTTTAAGGTCACCCTTGCCATCATAGTCCATAAGGAGCCCGCTCTAACTCCCTCTGGTTCGGTTCCTGCATGATTTAACCGGGTCAACCACGTAATCAGACCGGGTTTAAGAAGTAGGGTATTACATTACCCCCCTTCTGAAAAATCTCATCCTCGAAATTGCGTACCTTGTTGATAAAAAAGATGAGGGTACTTGGCTCGCATTTCATCTTCTACCTCCCAAGATGCTTCTTCAAGTGAATGATCAGCCCATCGCACCTTTACATAGGAAATGGGGCGGTTGCGAAGGGTTTTCACCTTCCGGTCCAAAATTTCAGCTGGCTGTTCTGTGTAGGTCATATCAGCTTCTAGGTACTCTGGTTCCACGGGTAGTACATGAGATGGATCATACACGTATCTCTTCAGCATGGATACATGGAATACATTGTGAACATCCCCAAGTGAAGGTGGCAGAGCAAGCATGTAGGCTACTGAGCCAACCCGGGATAAGATCTCAAATGGTCCAATGTATCTTGGGCTCAACTTCCCCTTTCTGTGAAACCTTTGCAACCCTTTAGTAGGAGAGATCTTGAGAAATACTTTTTCTCCTGGCTAAAATTCAATATCTTTTCTGCGGGTGTCCGTATAGCTCTTTTGACGGGACTGAGTTGCTTTAATCCGTTCTCTAATAACGTCGACTTTGTCACAAGTCATCTGTATCATCTCAGGTCCTAACATTCGACGTTCACCTACCTCATCCCAATACAAAGGAGTTCTGCACTTTCTGCCATATAACGCCTCATACGGAGCCATCCCAATTGTAGCTTGGTAACTGTTGTTATATGCAAACTCCATAAGAGGTATATATTCTTCCCAACTGCCACTCATCTCCATTGTACATGCCCTGAGCATGTCTTCCAATATTTGTATGGTTCGCTCCGACTAACCATCCGTCTGTGGGTGAAAAGCAGTACTCAAATTCAATTGTGATCCCAAGGCACGCTGTAAGCTTTTTCAAAATCTAGAAGTGAACCTTGGGTCCCTATCTGAAACAATGCTCACTGGCACTCCGTGTAAGCGCACTATGTTGTCCATGTAAAGTTGTGCTAGTTTGGTCATGGAGATCTTGGTCTTGATAGGAATGAAATGAGCAGTCTTGGTAAGCCGATCCACGATCACCTATATCGCGTCCATTCCCTTAGGTGTACTTGGTAGTCCGGTGACGAAGTCCATTGTAATCCTTTTCCACTTCCATTCTGGTACTGGGAGTGGCTGAAGAGTACTATAAGGTCGATGCCTCTCAGCTTTTACTTTCTGGCAGGTAAGACAAGTTGCCACATACAAAGCTATGGTGACTTTCATGCTTGGCCACCAGTAACTTTGTTTGAGGTCTTTGTACATCTTGGTTCTTCCTGGGTGAAGTGAGTAGTCGGAGCTATGTGCTTCTCGCACTATCTTGTCTTGTATATCCAAATCATCGGGTACACACAATCTGCCTCGAAACATCAATGCCCCATCACTGGCTAAAGCAAAATCTGGGTCGTTCATTGTTTGATCTTAAACCTTTACTCTGATCCTCTGCAATTCAGGATCCAAAGGTTGCTTCATTATTACCTCTTGCCTAATTGCCGGATGCACTTGTAGAGCCATCAAGGATACAGTCAACCATTTAAGGTTTTCTGGTTGAGGTTCAAGCTCTAAGGTTGCCCCTTCATATAAGAGGGTTTCATCCATTAACATCGCCTCCTGCACGAGTGGCGGGCTGACTGCTAAGTATGAGAGCGACATAGTCTGTGTCTTCTGACTCAATGCATCTGCCACTACATTAGCCTTGCCGGGATGATACTGAATGTCGTAGTCATAATCCTTCATGAGTTCAAGTCATCTTCTCTATCTCATGTTCAAGTCCTTCTGGGTAAAGAAGTACTTCAGGCTTTTGTGATCACTGTATATCTCACACTTCTCCCCATACAAATAATGTTGCCAGATCTTAAGAGAAAAAATGACTGCAGCTAGTTCCAAGTCATGAGTGAGGTAATTCTTCTCATACTCCTTTAGTTGTCGGGATGCATACGCTATTACCTTACCGCGTTGCATGAGAACACAACCCAAACCAACTTTGGAAGCATCGGTATGGACTGTCATTCCACCGATGCCCTCAGGAATAGTCAGCACATGGGCAGTCACCAACCTTTCTTTCAATTCCTGGAAGCTCTTCTCACATTCCTCTGCCCAGTCGAATTTCACACCCTTTTTAGTCAACTTGGTCATTGGTGCTGGGATCCGAGCAAAATTCTCAATGAAACGCCGGTAATATCCAACCAAACCCAAGAAGCTTCTAATTTCGGTGACATTCTTGGGGCTTTCCCATTCCACTACTGCTTTTACCTTATCAGGATCTACTTCGATTCTGGCCTTAGACACTACGTGCCCCAGGAATCAAACTTGTTCAATCCAGAATTCACACTTGTTGTACTTGGTAAACAACTGTTGATCTCTCAACCTCTGTAACACCATTCTCAAGTGTTGAGTGTGCTCCTCTTCAGTCTTGGAGTAGATCAAGATGTTGTCAATAAAAATAATTACCCATTTATCGAGCACATCCTGAAATACTCGATTCATTAGATCCATGAATGCTGCTGGTGCATTGGTTAACCCGAAAGATAACACCAGGAACTCATAGTGACCGTATCGAGTCCTAAATGTTGTTTTGGGTATATCACTGCTCTTTATCTTGAGCTGATAATAGCCGGACCGAAGGTCTATCTTTGAAAAATACTCTGGCTCCCTGCAACTGATCAAATAAATCATCAATGCGTGGCAATGGATACCGGTTCTTAATGGTTAACTTATTCAACTCCCGGTAATCTATGCACATACGCAAACTGCCATCCTTCTTCTTGACAAACAACACCGGGGCACCCCAAAGTGAAACACTCGGGCGAATAAACCCCTTTTCCAATAGTTCCTGCAACTGCATCTGCAACTCCTTCAATTCAGCTGGTGCCATCCTGTATGGAGCCTTAGATACTGGAGCTGCTCCAGGAGTCAAATCTATGGCAAACTCCAACTCTCTATCAGGTGGTAAATGCATCAGATCATCTGGGAAAATTTCGGGAAACACTTTAACCACCTTTACCTCTTCTAGAGGTGTAATCCTTGCATCAACGTCAAGTACTGATGCCAAGTAACCCTGACATCCACTTTCTAGCAATTTTACCGCTTGAAGAGCGGAGACAAGGACCTTCTTCACTCGTTTCATTGTATCTGCTCGGTATACCAATTCTTTCCCTTCGTCATCTGTCACCCTAATCAGATTTTCCGCACACATCACACTAGCTCGATGAGCCGACAACCAATCCATGCCCAATATAACATCAAAATTTTGCATATTAAACTTAATGAGTTGTGCATCAAAGTTCTTTCCACTAATTTCCACTGGGCACGGCCCATATACCTCCTTCAACTGTATAACCTTACCCGTAGGCATACTAACAATCATTCCGTGATCTAGGATTTTGGGTGACATCCCAAGTTTCTCTACAAATCTCTTAGATGTGAATGAATGAGTAGCTCCTGAATTGAATAAAACATAAGCTGGTATGCCAGATATGGGTAGGATACCTAGTATAACAATGCATATAATTTCAGTAGGTCATCAATATTAATCATAATAAATTTATTAATTTAAAATGTATCTGCCACTACTTCTGTACTGGCCTCAGCTTCCTCGGCTGACAGAGCATACATCCTTCCCTGCGGTTGATTCCCCCGAGCTAAGGAGGTCGGTACGCAGAGGGCTGACTGGAGGGCAAGGCTGGTCTAGCCCGATAGTCTTTTGCATAATGCCCATATGAATGGCAGTTGAAGCAACGAATCTAAGATGTCGGAACTGGGGCGGGGCCCCTTTGCACTTGACCCGTTGTAGATGGAGGTCGAGGTGGCCTTGGAGCTGTAGGTGCCACACTAGTGTTCGGGCGAAAAGAGGTGGAACCCGAACCACCAGCTGGTCTAGGAGGGTAGCCAGATGGCCTATAGGGCTACCTATACATAGGCCCAGAACTGTACAATCCACGGTATGCTTTGGAGGAATTTCCCATATCCGGGAGTGGGTTTGTTCTCTTCCACAGTCCAGGGGTGAGGGACTGTTCTCCCTTTTGCTTATCCTCCACAGTCTTGGCCTTCTGCACAATCTGTCCATATTCGGTCAAATCCAAGACCTCAAGTACAGACCCAATAGATGCTTTTAGGCCTTTTAGGAACCTTGCTGCCTTCTCTTCAGCTGTCCTCATATGCCTTAGGGAAAAATGGAACAATCTCTCGAATTATTGTTGGTACTCAAGGACAGTCTTACCTCCTTGAGTTAAGGCCATGAATTCAGTCTCCTTGCGGTCTCTGAAACTGCGTGGATAATGGTTGTCCAAGAACAACTCTTTGAACTGCTCCCAAGTGGGTTATGGATGGGCAGCCAACAATATGGGCTTAGAGGCTTGCCACCAAGAATTTGCCTCTTTCTTGAGTTGCAACCTAGCACAAATGAGTTTCTGTGCATCTGTGCACTCAAGCACCTCAAATATTTTCTCTAATTCTTGGATCCATTGGTCCGGTTCCAAAGGATCACTCCCCACCTTAGAGAATATAGGTGGTAAGTTCCTCTTGAACGACTCCACTACCCTTGACGTATTATTCGTCGCCGGGAAGTAAGGAGCATAAGCAGGATAGTAGGTGTATGGAGGAGGCATCCCATACTGAGGAATATTGATTGGTGGAATAGGAGGTGTACCTCCCCCTTATGGTCCCGTACCAGACCCTACAGGTGGCTCCTGTGGAGTAAGTACCCAGGGAGGATGACCCGATTAAGAAAGGTCCAGTTGTTGCTGAATAGCAGTCATAAATGCTTGCTGTTGCTGAAGTATTTGTTGCTGAAAAGCCTGTTGGGACTGCTGAATTATAGTAGCAACATCTCCAGATGTAATGACCAGTGGAGGGTCCGAAAGTGCAATCATAGGTGGGTCCCCATGTGCCCCACCCTGACCAAGGGTCTCTGGAGGTAGTGGAGGTGAGGTTTGCCCCACAGAGCGGGACACCCTGGGATTTTGTGGTCGACCGACCAGACGAGGACCCCGTGAGGTACCTCGGGCATTACTACCAGATCTAGTACGTACCATCGTATCCCTGTACCTGGAACATATCACACACCATATTGGTTAAACACCGCAGAATTGATTTCGGCACACAAATATGTGCCATCACATAAAGTATTGTAGTGTATGATAGTCTGAAATTTACCGCAATTTAATTTCCAAGATACAGGGCCAATGCCCCAACAGGTACATCTATAGTCCCACTTGACCATAACACAATATCAATAATAAGAATCACTACAATCATGCTAGGAGGGGAAAAATTTTCAAAATTTTTCCAAATTTTCACAACCGGTGGGCTGCACTGGCGGGTAGGGGCCCGCCGATCGAGCCCGCCGATCCCAGTACCTCAAACCAACGGGTGGCACCAGCGGGTAGGGGCCCGCCGGTCCTGCCCGAGTAAAAACAAGAACAGGGCCTATAGGGCCCTGTTCTGTCTTGTCTCTTCCCCAACTCCTTTCTCTCTCTCCCTCTCTTCCTTGGACGATCTTGAAGGTCTCCTCGGTGCTTCTACCCGCGAGTCTACTCATCAACTCGGCGCTTTAGAGAAGGTTCAACTCTCCCTCCTTCAAGTAAGTTTCTTCTTCTCCTTTCTCAGAACTTTCATTTGGGGGTAGAAATGCATGTGTAGGCTTTAATATAGACTTCCTTTCCACATTTCTTTCCATAGAATAGCATTTCCATTTGATTGTGATGTTTCTATGGTGGTCCTTTGAAGTTTATTTAGGATTTTATCTCCCCATTTGGAGAAAAACCCAAATCGTGCCCTAGGTTTCCAAATTTGGGGATTTCTTCAATTCTCGCCCCTTTTCTCCAATTGATGATTCCTTTGTGATGCATTTCACTTGATTTATGCTTAACATGCCATAGATTTCATAAATTGTCCATTATGCTTGGAATCCCCATGTATTTCCATGAAAAACCCCTTTTTTGTATTGGTTCCTTGGTTTTCATCACATACTTGCATTCATGGACCTCCCTAGTCTATTTGGATATGTTTTTGCACTTTCATGATCCCGCTACCATAGCATTTCATTCTAGATCTAGGGTTTCAAGCTTTTTACTCCATTGTGAATGAGTTTGCGCATTGCAATTGAATCCTCTCATGTCACATATGCTCCTTGCTGTTATTTTACTGTTTTATCATGTTTCCCCTTTGTCACTTACCGTGTATCATGTCCATAGGTTCCCTATCATTTCTAGCTTGTCGCCGTTTCCATTTTGCAAGTATTTGGGTTTTGGGTTTCCCCTTTCTAATGCTGTCATTTTCCATTCTTTACTAACCCCACTTTCTTTTCTTATTGCCAGGATGTCATCTCGCACCGGCAAGGGACCCTCTTCCTCTGGAGTTCGACGTAAGACTACCGCTTCTAAGCGGAAGAGTGCAGAAACTAGCTCTTCAGCTCCCCGCACAGGGAGACTCGGACCTGCCCGGTCTGACCCTATAGACTATGATGAGGAGCTCTTCCTAAGTGCAGAGGCAGCAGCCAACTAGCCTATTTTCCTGAAGAGGTCAGTGATGATGGAGAAGACCATGGTAGTCGACGACTTCCACAAGGCTCGGTTTCAGGAGAGGTTCTTAGCACTGGGCTGGGATTCTATCCTTCACGTAGACCGACCATGCTATGAGCAGCTAGTCCACCGGTTCTACTGCAACTTGGAGGTGTCTTATCCGTACAGGGAGTTCACCATTAGCAGCTTGGTGAAGGGGGTAGACATCCAACTGACGGTGGGTACCTTGGCCAGCATCCTGGGTATATCGGCGGCTGGGCACCGATACTACAGTCCTCCCAGGAGTAAGCCTCTGGGACCATTCATGAGTTTGGAGATGCCGAACTTCATCTACGAGACTATCTGCGGTAGCAGCACCCGTCCGGAGTCCGAGACGTCCTTCTACCCCGAGGTTCGTTTATTTGCTCGATTGGTCCAGTTCAACCTGCTCCCCAGAGGAGGTCATCAGAACCAGGTGGGTTTCATGGCGGCTTTCATCGCATTCTGCATCTACACGGCCGCAGAGGGAGGTGTCGAGCACTTGTGCCTCCCCTACATCATTCTCAGGACGATGGAGCACCACACTTCCCACCCTGAGGATGGAGGATTTCCTTATGGCAGGATCCTCACTAGGATCTTTGAGTTCTTCAGCGAGGAAGGGAAGACTCCGGCTGATAGGTTCGACAGGAGTAACCTCCTGAGGATGGGTCTCCATACCCTCATGGATACACCTCCGAGAGCAGGAGCCCAGAGAGGTAGGGGTAGGAGGGCTGCCCCTATGGAGGATGTCCATATGGAGGAGGAGTCCAGTGAGGAGGATGAGGACTACGTTCCTCAGGATGAGGGGGATGATCTGGTGGGTGATGGCATCCCTGAGGAGGTGCCTCAGGAGTCGAGAGGTCCTGGTCCCAGTTCTCCCAGAGCTGCAGCCTCACCACATAGAGCCCCACCACCTGAGAGTGGTGCCTACGACTTCAAGGGCATGATGTCCTCCATGCGGGCCTTGCAGGATGGCCAGGTTCAGCTACTGAGACGGCTGGACGAGAGTGCCTCCAGGGAGGAACGCATCCTGTAGAGGCAGGCCACTTTGGAGGATTCCTTCCTCAGGCTGGGTCAGGACTTGGACACCACGGCCAACGCTATCTCAGTAGATTTTGACCGGCTTCGGAGGGAGGTACGGTTGGTGAACGCGAGGTTTGATTACTACGACCACCGCCTCGACGTCAACTCTAGGCCTCCGAAAAACGTGGTGATCATTGATGATGACGACGATGATCAGTGAGGGCTTAGCTCGCCCACACCAGTTGTTTATCTATTTTTCCTTTTTTTTTTTGTGGACCTTGTATATTTCATTTCTTCTTATTTCTTGTATTTGCACTGTAACTGGAATCATTTGTGGAATAATAACTTTTGATAGTTATTTTTGTCTGTGGTGCATTCATATGTGGAGTACTTGTGTGGTTTGGTTGTGGTGTATTTTTCTACTTGTGATCATTGTCATTTCATATTATCTGTTGTTTATCAGGTGTTTGTGTGTAAAATATTTAGAAATCCCATTTTACGCCGTTATGCTGTCGAAATTTTGTCAGACTAGTATTCTATAGGTTATATCACCAACTTAATTACCTTTTATCTACACTCACGTATGCCATGAATGCAACATATAATGCAACCCTTTTTTAATACTTCATTCTTTGGCTTTTATTCTTTAAAGCTTTTATATTAACCCAACCCCATTTCCCTATTATAGAGTCTACGAGATTCTAAGGGTATGCCGTGAGTGAAGCAGAGCATCACACTCTGATACCACCGTTTGTCACACCCCGTTCTCACTGAACCGGGCCAGTGACCAGGTTAACACCGGTTAACCCAAACCTACCAGGATCATCATATACTGTATTCCACCACAGCATACACACAACTAATATAAGCTCATCAGATCAGCGGAAGACAAAGTTTTACCTGTGAATAATCCCATAACACTTGATACCCGAATTGTGATACAATAATTATATACATATGGGCCCGAAGGCATGATAATTACATAATAACAGTACAATTCATATATCAAGTATATAAAGGAAATCATCAAAATAATCAAAGTACACAGCTCGGCTCGGCAACAAAGGCTAGAGCTCAGCTCGGCATCAAGGGTTGAGCCCAGCTCGGCATCACATAGTAGAGCTCAGCTCGGCCTCCGAAGTGGAGCTCAGCACGGCCTCAGAACTGCGGTCCCGCAGCACAACTCTCACACGAGCAATCAGTGTCGTGCTCTAACTCCCCAGGGGCCCACCAGTCCTCTTCAGGAAACTCGACTATGGGACCCACCCTGTGCTCCTCAGATGTATGACCTGCAAAATCATCTAAAAAGGGGTGTACACGTGGGATGAGCTCACTAGCTCAATAAGTGGTAAGATGGACCACACAGCAATCCACACAGCAAAACACATCATATGCACTACATGCTATGCAATACATTTTAATTCACATCCACCTAAGCAACATTACTAAGTCCTTGGTTTTAGTGCTACTACAGCCACAGTGCGCGTATACTCCGGGTACGAGCCGCGAACTCCGTTCCACGATACGCCCATAGGGCTGTCGGAGAAGGCCCACCGTGAGTACTCGAAAAAGTAAAGACAATGCCGTCCACCGGCTCTCAACAGAAATGTAAATGACTGAAAATAAAGGTGATGACTCCAGTAATTTAAAAGCAGTACGATTTGTCACACCCCGTTCACCCTGAACCGAAGCGGTGACCGAGTTAACACCGGTTAACCCAAACCTGCCAGGATCATCGGATACTGTATTCCACCACAGCATACATACACTAACATAAGTTCATCAGATCAGCGGAAGACTAAGTTTTACCTGTGAATAAATCCCATATACTTGATACCCGAATTGTGATACAATAATTATATACATTTGGGCCCGAAGGCATGATATATACACAAAAAGAATATGATTCAAATACCAAGTATATACAGG
>NW_024869213.1:17428-30453 GCF_013358625.1 Macadamia integrifolia
TTCATGATGGCATGACTAGACTAGATATAATTAAATGAATGCCAAACAATGCCTTGAAACAAGGCCAAACGTCCTCTCCCCACTTACCTGTAGCGTACAAGGATTCCCGTTCGGTACGGGTGAGATCCGGTGCGAAACGGGTAGGATTTGGTGAACCTAACATAATTGAGCGGGGTTAGTACTTCACCATTTGGAATCAAGATTAATGAGATTTGATGACAAGATCATGTTTAGAATGTCAAAAGAAGGTCACACGTCCGATTTGGGTCCAATCGGACATAAGGATCACCTTCGGAGCCACACAGGTGGGTCAAACAGGTGGGCAGTCTGGCCCACCGGTTTGGACCGACGGGTAGGGGCCCGCCGGTTGGGCCAGGGGGCCTTGCTAAGACCGGCGGGTAGGGTGGCCCGCCGGTTAGCCCGCCGGTTGGGCCCATCGATTGTGCCCGAAGGCCCCTGCCCGCTCAAGTGGGTGCCCACAAGCGGGTAGGGGCCCACCGGTTCCACCCGCCGGTCTTGGCGGGAAAGACCCTAATTCTTCCTAACTTCCTCCATTCTTTGGGGATTCAAATAGGACTTTTCCCAACCCATTCTTCACACCTTCAAGGTCTTATAGGATGGTTCTAACCTAGATCTAGGTTAGATTCAAGGGATGGGAAACCATCTTACCTTCTTTGCTCAAGAACAACTTCAAACCCTCCAAATCACTTCAAACCCACAATGCTTCTTCCACCTTGTCAATACCTCTTCAAATCCTTCAAGATCAACACATAAATCATCCATTAAACCTTAGATTCATCATTTCAAAGGGGATTTACAAGATCTCAAGAAACCCTACTCGAATCAAGGGTTTAAGCTTGGGTATGATGATGTTCAAAGAATCCAACTTTGCTTACCTCTATAGGTAGATCTAGAGTTGAAGATCACTCCTCCGGCACCGGAATGGAAAGATCAAGCTTCGGCGCCGCTGAAATCCCTCTTTTCTTCCTCTTCCTTCTCTTCCTTTCTTCTTCCCTTTCTTTTCTTCTCCTCTTTACTCTTCTCACCAACGTACGGGTGTTATAAATGGAAAGAAAATAAAGTCATAAATGCTATATATATAATTCCTAAATAAGTAAATAGTGCACATGGATGGGTCACTCAGGTGGGTGGGTGCACCCACCTATCCGCCCACCTGAGGCCAAAACTTGGGATTTTGACAGAGTTCGGGCCTCGGCGCGAACCCCACCCCCGGCATACAATGTAGTATACGTATATACATTAATATACGGCTACAATACCTGTTTTATCCGTACATGGCCTTATGGTAGGTGCATGTACACGGCTTGGGTACTCCTGTCTCTTCTGGCACTGGCTCGAACCTATCGGGTCAGCCGGTGTTTAAGGTCACCCTTGCCATCATAGTCCATAAGGAGCCCGCTCTAACTCCCTCTGATTCGGTTCCTTCATGATTTAACCGCTTCAACCGCGTAATCAGACCGGGTTTAAGAAGTAGGGTATTACAAAAGAAGAAAGGAAGAAAAATAATCATTCCACAACAGTAGGAACAACATCTTCTGTAGGGTCATCTTGAAGAGGAGTAGGGTCAGGAACAAGCTCAAACATGGTGGGAGTAGCCTCAGTTTCACGAACAGTAGAAGGGGCATCTCTAGAGGAAGGCAGCACCACAACATCAGGTTCCACAGAAGGAAGGGCGGGCTAGCGCTTAATGATTGTTGAGGCACTTCAACCTTTAAGAGCTCAACCTTCTCCCATTCAATAGAAAAGATGTTGAAGTCAATCTCAGGGCTTGCCTTCAGCCTTCATGCGAACCCTCAGTATACCCTGGAGGTACACTCGAACACCCGCAAGGGCCACTTCCATCCTATATTGTTCAGACTTTATATATCTCCTTATAGCATCACTCTCACCCTCTGCCAACAGTGCCTTAGTCGAGGCCAACTACTGCTTCTCACCTTTTAGAATAGCGATAAAAAATATTACTTTCTTCTCCTCCATGTCAAGGTCATTATAGAGCTTGTGAAGTTCGAGATCTTTCTTCTTCACTACCTCGGTGGCAGCCAAAGCTTTGGTCATAGCAGTAAGCCTCTGATGGTGTAACTCTTCGTTCTGACTCCGCAACCCCTTGATCTCTGAGTCATTTTGATCGAGTTGCTACTCCATTTTCTGCTTCTTCTTCTCCATAACATCCAATGTCAGCTTAAGTTGGGATGCCTATGCCCAGCCCTCATCAACCCTCTTCTTACAATCCTTAACTGCGCTATAGCATTGATCAACATAGTTAAACAATTCCCTAAGCAAGGCCTGTCCCTATAGCAAAAAATAGAGAAACAGTCAGACACAGCAACGTAGAAAGGGAGACGACATAAGAAAAAAAAAAGAAAAAGAAAAAGACTCACCTATGTCACATAGGGAAACGCCTGACCAAGGAGCTCATAGAATCTTGCCTCCTTGTATGTTGCCTTATCCTTGGGCAATGCACCCTTAAGAACAACAATCCCAGCATACTCCGGATCATCAAAAATGGATTGATCGATCGTCAGTCCATACTGGGGAACGAAAGGATCCCCAACCATCATAACTACCATCTTACCCTTTTGACGATGCTTTTCCAAATTGTCTGCCGACCCAGGATTGGTCGCCTGAGCCATGTGTGAGGGTAGCGGTCAGAGATTCTCTTCCCTTGGGGGGAAAAATACTTGCATTCGGCCCTCTCTCCTCTCTTTCTCTTTATTGGGGAGGGTTGTGTCTTGTGTGCTTACCAGTGGGCCCCACACCATTGTGCCGCCGCTCGGAGATACGTGGAGGCCTATTTCGTAGAAGTATAAAGGTTGTCACTGAAACAGTGGTTTGATGATGGTCCAATACGAGGGATTGGGATCATATAAAAGGGGTTGGAGTCACCACCTAGGATTATAGGCCTAGGACCCAGGGATATGCCCGATTCCTAAGAAAAGGGCTCAAAATTTAGTCTAGTCCAGAGATTTAGGGTACGTGTCAAGTTACAGAATTAGGAAGGTGTTAAGCACCCAATCTGCTCGGTTCAACCGGTCTTCCTACTAGATGCTTGAGAACGAATATTTTTCATATGATTATCCTTATTCCGCATGTATGGCTAAATTATCACACATATGTACATTAGCTAAATTTAAATGATACGTACACTACACCAAGGTCAATATAAAGTCTACATTATGCTAATTTGGATGAGAAATTATACCTGAACTTGACCCCTATTTCAGGTCAAGTGGGGTGAGATGTTGATTAGTGCCAGCATGAACTGTCTTTTGGATTCTCCTGGCTCAGGCGAAGATGGTCTTGACCTCCAACTTCCTTTCTTAAGAGATGTTGATTGGACAGAATTTCGACTAGGATTGGTTTCTTTTAGATTTTGACTGCAGTATCGATTCGCCAGAGCTTCTGCTAGGGATAGGCTACTTCTGAATTTTGGCTGAGGTGGCACTCTGATAGAGCTTCCGCTGGGGATAGGTTATGGGAGGGCTAGGCTGAGGTGACACTCTGACAAAGCTTTCGCTAGGAATAGGCTATGGGAGGGCTAGGCTGAGGTGGCACTCAAACGGAGCTTCAGCTGGGAATAGGCTATAGGAGGATTAGGCTGAGGTGGCACTCGGACAGAGCTTTCACTGGGAATAGGCTATGGGAGGGCTATGCTGATGTGGCACTCGGATAGAGCTTCCACTGAGAATGGGCTGAGACCTAAATGGTTGAAGAACTTCAAAGGCCTGAAGAATACTTCAAAGATTCGAAGAACACTTCGAATTTTATGAAAATCTCTCCGAAGACTTGAAGAACCTCAAAAGGGGGTGAGAGACTAAGGGGAAACTTTTCCTACACAAAATCTCACTCAAAGAAGGCAAAGGATTGAAGAATTTCAAAGGCCTGAAGAACATTTCGAAGATCCGAAGAACACTTCTGATCTTATGTAGATCTCTCTGAAGACTTGAAAACCCTTAAGAGGGTAAGGGGAGAAGAGAGGGCAGAGCTTCTCTACTATGGATGCTCCTAGGAGGCTTGAGTGTTTATAGTGTGAAAAACCAAAAGGAGGGGGGTATTCATAGAATTTTTGAACCAATGGGGAGGAAAGAGAAATTTTATCAACCAATGGTGTGAAAAAAGTGATTTTTTTAAACCAATGGGGTGAAAGTATGAAATTTTGGACCAATAGGGTGTAGGGTAAATTTCTTTGGCCAATGGGGGAAAAGAAGTTTTTTGGGGCCAATAAGGTGAAAAGATACCTATTTGGGCCAATAGGAGCTCGCGGTGTAGGGTACACTAGTGGGACAATGTAGGGTGCACAAGTGGGTGAAGAAGGAATCTTTTCTCAAATCGGTTGACCGAAATGGGGATTTCAATCACCGATGGGGGTGTCGAGGCCTCGGCCTGGGTGCTAGAGCTAAGATAAGGGCACTGGAGCTAAGGCAGGGGTGTTGGAGCTAAGGCAGGGTGCTGGAGCTAAGGTAGTGCACTAGAGCTAAGGCAGGGGCGTTGGAGCTAAGGCAAGGGTGCTGGGGGTTGGTCGGGTGTGCGTGGGGTTGGCAAAGTGCAGGGTATATGGGTAGAGGTGCAGGGTATGAGGGGCTGGCAGAGTGCGGGGTATGCGGGGCTGGCAAAGTCACTTGGAGTGCGAGCAAGGGTGCGGGGTACATGTGAGGATAGGGGCGCAAGAGCTAAAACAAGGGCGCTAGAGCAAAGACAGGGGCTTTGAAGCTAAAGCAGGGGCACTGGAGCTAAGGCAGGGGTGCTAGAGCTAAGGCAGGGGCACGAGAGCTAAAGCAGGGGTGCTGGAGCTAAGGGAGGGGCGATGGAGCTAAGACAGGGGCACTAGAGCTAAAGCAGGGACGCTGGTGTTGGTCGGGTGTGTGCAGGGTTGGCAAAGTGCAGGGTATGCGGGCAAAGGTGCAAGGTATGTGGGGCTAGTAGAGTGCAAGGTATACGGTGCTAGAAAAGTGTGCACAGGGCATGGGCAGGGGTACGAGGTACGTGCGAGGCAAGCCATAGGGGCTAGCATGGGTGGGGTTTCGGTACTTAAGGCAAGGTGTAGGGCTTGCATGGGAGGGGTTTGGGCATTCAAGGCAAGGCAAGGCATGGGGGCTTGCATGTGCAGGGTTTGGGTACTCAAGGCAAGGCATGGGGGCTTACATGGGCGGGGTTTGGGTGCTTAAGGCAAGGTGTGGGGGCTTGCATTGGTGGGGTTTGGGTGCTCAAGGTGTAATTTCTGGGAGTGATTGCGAAAGATTTGAGGGTCCAATTTTAACGTACCATATATCGTTGGAATCGTGATTCCGAGTACTATGTATCCATATAGTCACCTAGGACCAAATTCTTTTATATATGAAACATCAAAATTGGACCCTTCTTTTCTCTCGTATGGGGTTTTTAGGATTTTGGGTGGGTAAGGAATATTTTTGGGTTGAATTTACCTTAACCAATCATCATCTCTGTCAATCAAAAGTAAGAAATTGCATCTAAGATCCGCAGTTCATCATAGCTGGAGGAGGGTGACAAAATTGGGTGTTTACAGAATGCCCCTCTTTGGCCGAGGCCTGTGCCAATAGCCGAAGGGTGAAGAAAAGAATGCCCCTATTTCCTTAATTTTTTTCTATTGATCGGGATTCTTGAATTTGAGTCATGGGATTGGAACCTTGAATTTAGGCCTTTGAATCTTGAATTTTGGCTTTTAATTTGGAACCTTGAATTTTGACTTTTGATTTAGAATATTGAATTTTGGCTTTTGATTTGGAATCTTGAATTTTACTTCTATATGATGCAATTTCATCTACCTCTTGAATTTTATTTTCACTTTCCCTTTTTGTGTGATAATTTTCATCTACCACACAAACTTTGACTTAGATTTGTTTGCTGCCTTGTCAGCATTGTTATTAGGAATTTCTATGGTTTTGTCCATCCCTTACATAGGATGGCGTTGTCAATGACATGTAAGACAATTTGGCCTAATTCTACTCCTTGGCTTCTAGTTTTGTGTAACTCATGTATGTTATCTATATAGAATTATTTTATTTAAAAAAAAAATTGTGGACCTTAGAAAAACCTTAATACTAAATAAGGTTTGGTATGATCTAGTTTTGGATGCAAGAAACAATGCATGGGATCAAGAATTGAAATTTCAAACTTGTGGATTAGATTGGTCATTGTTGTCTTGAGTTGACTCGATCCATTTAGGCGAAGATTGGTCGAGTTTGGTAATAAAAGAGGATATCAACTGAATTCATTCTCGAGGTTATTCACTCTAAGTTGAGACCCCCTACACTTATGTTCAATTGAACATACACTTTATGTGCCAGCGCCTATCCTTTTGTTTCCATAAATATCTCTCTTCACTCTTTAAATGGTAGTAAGTGGGTTAGGTGTTCGATCCTAAAGTGTACGCTTAATTCAGTTGAATGTACATGTAGGGGATTTCAATTCATTCATTATTAGGTCTCCAAATCGCACTTCATAGATCAAGTTGGGATCCCCTACACATATTGCCAACATATGTCCCATATATTGCCATTTAAAGGGCAAATATGGGAGAAACTTATGGAAACAAAAGCGATATGTGTTGGCACATGAAGCGTACGTTTGCCTGAACGTACATGCAGAGAATCTGAATTTATACGCTTGAGTTTACTCAGATGACATGCTCAGTTTGACATTATACTTTGAAATGGGACCAATAACTCATTTTCATGCACCCTTAATAATTTAATAATTGTCATTTGTGAATATGGTTGGGGCCTAAATTTAGTGGACATATGACTTTATCCATGGTTAAGGTTCTAGACTTTTTTTGTTTGTGTACAACATTTTAGACTAATTTGAGAACTGCGTAATATTTCATTTTTAATCTAAATAAAATGTGAGAGTCTAAGATATATATATATATATATATATTTATATATATACATTTTTTTTTGGGTCAACAATTAGAAATTTTATTAAAATAAATCAGTAAGAGAAAACTTTCTGTTGGGTGAGACATTTACAAGAAAAGGAGGTGGACAAAGCCACCATACAAGAGAAGTAGATAGCCTAGAAGCACCAAAGGCCAAGATATGAGGCTCCAATATAAAATCACATGAAACATGAGAAAAACAAATAAAGAAGGAGGCAATACCCTCAATAAGAGTTTAAGTAGCCCAGTCAAGTGATGACTCCAACTGGTTTAAGGCTATGATGTCATGCAAACAATCAGACACAATCACCAAGGAAGTGATCTACAAGTTCCTAATTGCTTGAGCCTCCATGGTAGTGGCAAAAAAACCCTGACAAGCTTATGCATTTAGTAGTTGTAAAGAGAAGAGAAGAGAAGAGGAGAGAGAGAGAGAGAGAGACCTAAGACCTATGATTAGATTGGGGCTATCCTTCATTCATTAAAATAATAGTTATTACAAGTCCTACTAGGAAGAGAAAAAAACAAATATCTACTGCAAGTCCTACTAAGGAATAGGAAAGAACAAAATAGAATAAATAGGAAACTAATACTAATTACTAACTTCTAATTGTATTCAGTCCTAATAGGACTAGGAAAGCCCACAATCCTAATAGAACTAAGAAAACCCAAACCCATAGTCCTAATACGACTAGAAAAACCCAAGGGAAGAGTATGCGACTTGCATTAGATTGCTCATTTCTCTTGATAGACTTCTAACACGCCCCCTCAAGCTGGAGTATACATATACAAAAGAAAACTCTAGCTTAGACTAACAAGAACTCCAATGAGCATAAAGAGAACTCCAATCAACCATCATAAAGCTATTAGCAACTCCAAAAGCAATGAAAGCCCTTTTAAAAGGCACTCTACTACCAACAAAATCCCTTCTCAAAGAAAGCACTCCAATAGCAACAAACAACAATACCAAAATCCTTCCAAAAGAAGGCACTCTAACAATAGTGTAGCATCCAACAATTATATTAGAAAATCTTCCCAAAGAAGGTATTCAGACAAAAGTGTAACACCCAACAACTACATAAAAAGACCTTCCAAAAAAAGGTACTTTAATAGAAGTGTAGCACCCACAGACCTTCACAAAAAAGGCACTTCAGCATAAACTATAGCTCACAATAACTACAATAAAAGCACTCACGAGCATTAAACAGAGATCTCCCCTAACAGATGTCTCACAGAAAATTCCACAGATAAATAGGCAGCATCAGATCATCAAGGACCAAAGAACATTAAGTTGTTGAATATATCAAATAACATCAGGTCGTTGAATAAATCATTTTCAAAAAATAAAATATTTGGTGAGGACAGGCACGAGCAAATACATCTTTAAATGAAATAATCTTAAGTAGACGATAAATCAAATTGAGCGGATTTGAATCTCCCCCTCACATGTAGGAATACAGAAGAACAAATAATTTTCAACAACCACTATCACAAAGAATCCCATAACCAAGAGCACCATACAAGAAAAATAATTTTCAATCTTCCCCTAACAGTAGAAAATTGATTCTCCTGCAATAATTGGTTCAGGACAAATTTAAAAGTAGAATATACAAATAAAATCATATATGATTTGCATCAAACATTCATTGAAACCCTAGTTCTTATTTTTCTAAGAACTAGAGCCTCACCAACAGCATGATACCCTCGAATGACTCTCAAACTAGCAACATGTAAGCTCTAATACTATGTAGAGAGAGAGAGAGAGAGAGAGAGAGAGAGAGAGAGAGCTGTGATTGTGGAGCAAAGGGAGTCCCAATCGATTAGATTGAGGCTGCCCTCCTTCATTCATTAAATATAATAGCTATTATAAGTCCTACTAGAAATATGAAAGAGCGAAATAGCTATTACAAGTCCTATTAAAAATAGGAAAAAACAAAATAGCTATTACAAGTCCTATAAGAAAGAACAAAATAGGAAACTACTACTAACTTTTAACTTCTAACCATATTCAATCCTAATAGGACTAAGAAAACCCAAACTCATACTCCTAATAGAATTAGAAAAACCCAAGGAAGAAGTTTGCGCTCACGATAGACTTCTCACAGTGACTAAGAAGGATCCATCCCCTTTTCGCAAGATAACATCTCTCCCACTTGTGCAAGGGTTGGAACACAAGACATTGGACCCTCAGCCTCTTAACATTCCTTTAGAATTAGCTCACTTATGTAAGATATGGAATACAAAACATGGTACTCTAATAAACTAATTGCATTTACGATAATTCCTCTTCCCCGACCCTTCCTAAAGCAAAATGGGCATAAAGAGTGGATAGCAAGATTTTTGTGAAAACCAAGTGAAGATTTACAGTTGACCAAGGAATTTGTTCAACATCTCCAAAGAGTTTGATTTTAGGGAACAGTCTCAATTTCCAAAGCCATGACCAGGTCAAAGGCGACTGAGGTGTCACTCGATGACTAAAAAGCATATGATACAGATTTGACTGAAAATTGACCATTCAAAATAGATATCCATATCTAGCAATCAGGCACATTATTAATAAGGACATGAATTTTCCCAATAGCTAGAGTTCAATAAATCCATACATAGTGTTGATACTTCTTAAATAGACCATTACACTTTCCATGTGGCATATTAGATGAATGCCACATCTATTCGATGATAAACTACCAAATTATCATTCCATGTTATTGATAAGTAATAGGCATGTATGATGGGCCAAATTTCCCACCAGTAGATATTAAAAAATAATAATAAATTGGGTTTTGCTTGGTATAACCACATTTGATTATTCTTGAAAAAAAAAAAAAAAGCCATCTGATAAACTAAAATTTTGAATTAATCACATCAAGATTAAACAATTAACACATATATAGAACATTTTTTTCTTCATCATGTCGAGGTCGTTAGGCTCCCCTCCATGGTCCAAATTTCGTCATGTAATAATTCCATTAAAGAAAATGTAGGATGGTACAACCACTAGGCCCTTATAAATTCTAAGCATGATCCTAATAAAAATATCTCAATTTCCTTCTATTTCAATAGAAATATTTCTAATAATTGTTTATGAGTAAATTTATTAGTGGCAAGCTGTTAGGTAGTAAAAAATTAAAGATGCCCTACCCTTTTTTTTTGTTTTTCGGGTGCAGGACTCACACTATAGGCAACTAAGGATCCACTAGGAATTAGATAGGGGACCCACAAGGGGCCATCAAAGGGAGTCCAGATCAAGTACTCGTACGAGAATGATTCTCGTACAGTATTTGATCCACACTGGAACTCCACTTAATCTCTCTCTCCTCTTTTAATTAGTTTTTATTTTCAGTGAAGTCCAAATGTGGATCAAACACTGGATGAGAATGATTCTTATACGAGGACTTGATCCACCCCCATCAAAAGGACTATTGAGCCACATTTATTACCAACTACTGAACCTACATAATTAAAAACTGTGGGGTAAGAGGGTTGAACCGAAATCTTCCCTAAATTCATGTAGACCCAGCTACCTAATTATTTACCATTGAACTAAAAGCTCATTCATTCCTGGACATACCCTACTTACTTCACCATCAATGAAGATTTTCAATTAGGACTAGATTTTTTATTATTATTATTTTCCCTCTTTAGCTTTTTATCCCCTGTCCAAATGCAGGTTTCAACCAAACGGAATGGACCAAATGACAGAATAACACTTTGAAAAATCAAGGACTTCCACATAGCTGAATGGATAACCAAATGAGTGCATGCATACATGCACACGTGGCTAATCCAGACTTTCCAGTGCTTGTACTGATCACGCCAATCCTTCGGTTTGTAGTCTTTCATATAATGGTCTTTTGGAATCTGGGCCTGGAGAGCCAGGCCTGAATTATGGCTAACCCAGCCTAGCCTGGTCTAACCAGGATCAATCAAGGCCAAGCTGGGTTGAGAAATCACAGCCCCACTTCAGGCTAGGCTGGGCTGGGCTTGGGTTGAGCTAAGAAGACCTAGGGTTGACCGTGGTTTTAAAAAACTTGGCCCAGCCTGCCCTTGTTGCACCCCTACTTCAATAAACAAGTTTTGAGTGGTTTTTACAAACATTAATGGAGATAATATCAAAAGCATTCTATAAGAAAGCACACGATAAGCCATCAGGCCCATGCAAGGTTCTAAAACTTAGGATCAATCTTGGGATCTGCCATGATCGATACCAATACCAATCTATATCAACTTGGATCGAACCATAACGGACAAGTTTACCGTAAAAATCAGTTTTCATTACTTTTTTACTCTTGGGGCTTACCTGTGTGTCAAGATCAGATTGTTTAGGATCAGGGATCAGTCAAGGGCGATACCAATCCAATCCAGTCAATACTAACCAACCCGATCCGAGTTTTAGATCCATGGTCCATGTGCTAGGGTCCATAGAAAAGATTGTTCTCTAGATTTCATCATCCTTAACAGAAGTTATATAATAGCCTTAAGATTCACCTATACTGACTTTGTTGTGTTGATGATCCACATTTAACTCAACAACCTTACTAGTTCAAAACTGCAGCTGATGCCCTCAATCACCAGTATGGATCAATTAATTGTGGAGATCAATCATGCAAAGCCCCCAGTAAATCTATCTCAAGTTGGATCCAGTTCAATAGTGAATGTTTCTTGTCTATGTCCAATAACTTGTTTACCTATGCCATTAATAAAGTCTCCACTGATCTAGATGAACAGTTGAGACCAACTTGAGGTTTCAAGAATGATTCACAAATCAGAACTGTCACAGTAAAATAGAGAATACTAACTGCTATTAAAACTTACAACAACAGCAACTGTTATCCTTTGCAGGACGGACGGTAATGATCCAATCAGTCTTAGCTGCCACCCCAAATCACCTTATGTCATGTTTCGCTTTTCCCAAGCAAACTTGCCAACAATTGGATTCAATCCAACTCCATTTCTGGAATGGAGATGGCAAGCAAAATAAGAAGGCACACCTGATAGGCTGGAAAAAGATTTGTTTACCCAAACATGCTAGAGGTCTTGGACTTCGCAACTCAGTAGCTCAGAATAAAGCACTCCTGCTTAAACTTAGTTGGAGACTGCTCACTGAAGGCAATGCCCGATGGTCCCAAGTTCTTGAAAGTAAGTGCTTTCCAACAGATCAGTCTTCCACCCAAAAACTCTAAACTAAAGAGTCTCCCCTACTTGGAACAGCCCGGTAAGCATCCTCCCTATACTTAAACAAAAGATTGTCCGCATATAGGGGATGGTCGATCCACATCCGTCTGGTATGACCCTTGGCTTCCCCCAACCTCTCATTGGACCCTTCGCCTCACTTTTTATCCATAGACAAAGTCTGTGTGCTCATTGATGAGAATGGTTGGAACCTTCCCAAGCTCATGGCACACTTCCCACCCAATATTTGCTCGAGAATAACGGCCATCTCGATCCCCCCCCTTTACCATCAACTGACACATGGTGGTGTCTGTTATCACAATCAGAAAAATTTTCTGTCCAATTGACAATTAAGTTTCTCACAAATAATCTCTGCGCTAATCAACATAGGATTTCCAACAGGTGCACATGCTCCTCGCTCTACTCATATTGGTGGCGTTTCTTTTGGAATCTGAATCTTCATCCTAAATTCAAACTCTTTTTTGGCGGGTGGCTCAGGGAGGTCTCCCAACTAAAGATCGCGTGCAAAAATGGAAGCCATTAGACCCAATATGTGATCTCTGTCATCATCACACTGAGAACACATGGCATATCTTTGTGTCATGTGACTTTACCAAAAGAGTTTGGGCAGCCAGCCACTTGGGGCTTAGGATTGAGCTGCTACAACCTCCATCCACCTCTTTGAACACCTTAGTTTTGTATTTATTTAACTCAGAGATTCTAAAGCCTTCGCGCCTAAGATCCTTTTTCATCTCCTTCATAACAGGATGTTTTTTGATATGGTCCCATAGGAACAAAGTAATTATGCAAAAGGAACAACCAAATCCTCTAGAAATCATACATAACATGAATAATTGGTCCCAATGTGAAAACACAGTTCTCCCAAGAGCCTCTACCACCCAAACCCAGATTATACCAACTACCATAATTCTGCCACACA
>NW_024869214.1:0-21609 GCF_013358625.1 Macadamia integrifolia
AGAGAGAGAGAGAGAGAGAGAGAGAGAGAGAATTATAGATAATGGGGGCATTAGTCATAATTTAAATAGTAAATTGGGGCATTTGGGTCAGATGGTAAAGTTTGTAAAAAAATACTAGTACGCACTTTTATAGGGTATATAGATATATAGATTGTAAATAATTTAGGTATGACCTTAAAATATGTAATACGTAATACATAGACGTAATACACAGATGTAGATCATAGATTTAGATGTTTAGTTGATCATATCATGTATTTGATTGCTTGTTTGGTCAAATCTTTAAGAATCTTCCTGAATAGGAGCAATCTAATGTTTTTTTTTTTTATCTAATAAAAAATAAAGAATGCCAATGATAATTCTTACTTCAATTGATTAAACATTTTTTCTTTCATGTGACCATTTTAATATATATTTTATGAAAAATGATGTACACACTAATGGAGTATAATGAAATCTTATATACTAGCATTTTATTGACCATCATATGAGACATATAACATCTCAACCGCATCATCACCTGCCTATCACCACTACTTCAACATCCCTCTCCCTTCCCTCATTGGCTTTGGTTAAGGTTTAACATGTTATTCCATCAAATGTAAAACTTCTAAAGTTCAAGGTAAGATCTATAAGTTGAGGTCTCAAAATTGAAAGAAAACAAGACTGATACTATCATGAGCAGATCTGTAATATCATATGTTTGGCCAATTTAAGAATCCCTGGTTGGAAAAGAATGCATTGTGGAAAGAGGAACTGTAAATAGATTTCATCTTTGTGACATAGAGGAAGAGGTTTCAAGAGTTTCCAAGGTAAGTTCTGAAATTAAGGAAGTGAAGATTAGATATCAAGTAGCCAAGCTCCATGGGGAGGTTTGTAGATTAGTCTTTCATTCTAGTTATGTGTTGGACTTGGATAGGACATTTTATATTCCATTGCTTAAAAGGAACTTGCATGTGATCAATATCTCGTTTAGTGCACTACTTGGATTTGTTTTCCATTTTGCACCTTATTTGAAGTATAGAAGAAGAACAATATTTTTATTAGTTTTACTATACTAGTTGATGGTTTATATTTATTGCATTTGGATTCTAATTATGAAAATAATTTACTATCCACATCCAACAATGTTGGCACTAAAAGAAATATTATAAATGAGAAATCTTCCATGTTATGGCATTAAAGATTGGAGAATATCTCTATAGATAGAATGAAAAGATTAGTGAATGAAAGAGTACTTGATACTTAAGATTTCACTGATTTTGGAATTTGTGCAGACTACATTAAAAGAAAACAGATCATTAAGTCCAAGAAAATACTAAAATACTCGAGATCATACATGCAGATATCTGTGGTCTTTCCCTACACCACGCCTAAATAGTCAAAGATATTTTATCTCTTTTATAAATGATCATACTAAGTGTATGTGTTTATACCTTTTAGATAATAAAGATGAGACACTAGATATCTTCAAGATATATAAAATAGAAGTAGAGAAGCAGACTGGCAAAACAATCAAGATTGTTAGGTTAGATAGAAGAAGTGAATATTATGGAAAATGCGTACAGTCTAGACAAAAACCCAGTCTATTTTCTAGTTATCTTTAATAACAAAATATTATAGCTTAACATACTGTGCTTAGATCTCCAAATCAAAATGACATCACTGAAATAAAAAATTGTACACTAATGGAAATTGTTATAAGTATGATAAGCAACCCTAGTATCCCTTTGTTATGGAGTGAAGCCCCTAAGAAAGCCATACATATTTTAAATAGGGTCCCATCGAAGGCTATTCCAAAGACTCTTTATGAGCTTTGGATAAGTAGGAAGACCAGTTTGAAATAGTTACGTGATTAGGGTTACCCAGCCGAAGTAATTATGTATATAACCCACATGATTCTAGGATCGTAAATAGATATTTTGTTGGATATCTAGAAAGATCTAATGATCACATATTCTATTACCCCTTTCATGCACACTTATCATTATTGAGATTAACATAGTCAAATTTTTAAAGGATGACAATAATAGTGGGAGTAAATAGAATATAGAGTTCACTGAACTAACTGTTATACAAAAAGCCTCCACATCACAAGGTGAAGGATCAAGAATAATATCATTACCTATGACATTTGGTCCGATGTTGTAGTGCATCAAGATTTACCTCACAAGGAACCAATTCGTGAACAGTTACTAAAAGAGGATCATATTGACGATGAATCAGTTGTACAACATGAGAATGTTGATAATGAACAATAAGACTTAAGGTGATCCTCAAGAGTTAGAGGGTCAACTATACCCTCATAGTAGTTTACCTTCAAGAAAGTTAAAATGATATTGGACTAGATGAAGATCTAGTGTCATTAAAACAAGCTATGATAGTCATGATTCCAATTTGTGGCTTAACGCCATGAAAGATGAGATGGAGTCAATGTCTAAGAATTAAGTGTGGAAATTTGTTAAGTTATCAAATACAAAACTAAATGGGACTCCAAAGATAACATAAAGTGATACAAGGCCTGACTAGTGGAAAAACAGTTATAATAAAAATAAGATAGAAAATATAAGGAAACCTTTTAGTCAATATCTAGAAAAGATTCTATGGATATCGTCGTGACATTAATGGTTCATCTTGAATTATATCAAAGGCCATTAAGACTGCATTTCTTAATGATGATTTTGATGAGGATGTATACATGAAATATCCTGAATGATTTTATCGAATAGATGAAATTTATATGTAAGCTAAAGAGATCCATATATGGATTGAAACAAAATTCTTGACAATGATACTTAAAGTTTAGTCATACAATCACTATACTTAGCTTTGTAGAAAATCATACTGATCAATATATCTATAGAAAATCTAAGGAAAGCAGTTTCATAATTTTGGTTCTGTATGTGGATGACATTTTCTTAAGAAACAATAATCTTGCACTATTACATGAAACTAAGGAGTTCCTAACATAAACTTTTGATATAAAAGACATAGGTGAAACTTTCTATGTCTTAGGCATGGAGATTCACCAGGATAGGTCGAGTAAGATCCCAGGATTATCGCAAAGAAGTTATATCGATAAAAGTTTATATCATTTCAGGATGAAGGATTCCAAACCTAGTGTTATGCCAATTCTTAAAGGTGACAAACTTAGTCAGAAGTAGTGCCCGATGAATAATTTAGAGGTGAAAGAAATGGAGAGCATTTCTTATACATCTATATTTTGTAATTTAATATATGCTCAAGCCAACACATGACCTGATATTGCCTTTGTAATGGGAGTCTTTGGTATATTTCAAAAGAATCTTGGTATGTCACATTGGACAGCGATGAAGAATATGTTGAAATACCTTAAAAGCACCAAAGATCATATGATCACCTACAAGTGTTGAAAAATTGGAGCTGAAGGGATACTCAGATTCAAATTATGTTGAATGCAAGGATACAAGATGATCTACATCATGTTTAATTTATTTTTCTATTGGTTAGAGGAGCAGTATCTTTGAAAAACATGAAGCAACTGAAAACAACTTCATCTACTATGAAAGAGTAAGTGGTGGTATGTTATGAGGTTATCTCTCAGGCATCATGGTTGGAACAATTTATCATAAACATTACGGTTGTACTCTCAATTAAGAAGCCGATTTGTATCTACTATGCCAAGACGGAGCAATTAGATATTTTCTAACAGTACTTGCTCAATTAGTCGATGCAAATACATCAAGATCAAATATTTTGTTATAAAGGAAGATGTTCGAGATCATGATTTCTTTCGAGCATAGATTTCAATGATATAATTGGTGACCCATTTACCAAAGGGCTTGCACCTAAGGTTTAATTTTAGACATAGCAACGTATAGTTTGATTCCGATAATTAAAGTTTTAATAAAGTTTACTATCAATTTCATTTTCTTGTTATTCATTACAATTGTGGATATAGGTTTGAATAAAAATTTCTTTTTTGATAGAATAACAGATGTCTATAAAGTAATTAGGCAATAAAAATAGGGTTTTAAATTGGTCATTGGGTCAATTCGAAATTAATCATGGGATTAATTCTATAAAATTTAAACCTAGCTCAACACATGATGGTTCGAGTTGAGAAGGATCGTAATACATGGAAGAGAAAAGTTAAATATTGTAAAATTGAACTACCATGATTCATTGAGCTGGAATTTCATCTTGAATGAAAAGTTCTCCATATGATTAAGTTCTATGTAATCATACATCCAGTTTAGATCTCAATCATTTGTTTGGCATGTGACAATCTAAGTGTAAGTGAAAGAATGTTGGCTTAATTGCCACATGACCATAACCATTTTTATTTAAATGGATGGTGAATTTATATAATTACACTACAACAAAATATAATTGTAGCTACGGATATTTAACTGCAGCCTCAAAATCCACAGCTATAGAGTATCATGTCTCTGAGGTGTGAAATCCGTAGCTACAGACTTACCGATGACATGTATAGTTGCGGATAGCAAACTGTAGGTAATCGACATCAATAGGCTATTGCTGCGGATTTTTAGACCTTTTATTGCGGAAAAAATCACAATTATAACCTAGTGGTGGTAGCTTCGGCTTGTGGAGCCAGCACCAAGGGGAGGAAGTTGTAAAACCAAACCATGCCATACACATTATGTGAGTGTGTGTGTGTGTGTGTGTGTGTTTTCTTATTTATTCTATATCCACCCGTGGGTTGCCCAGATGGTTAGGGCGAACTGGAGATTATGTGGATTAGGCACACGGTCTTAAGTTCGATTCTCCATCTGTACATCTGCGATTTAAATAGAGATCATGGCGATAGGTTGTTATACTAGTCTCCTCGAGGATTAGTCGAGGTGTGCATAAGGTGGCCCGGACACCTTGGTTAAAAAAAAAAAAAAGTTACATATAAAGTAAAACACTTTTAAGTTCCCTCATTGCACTGGATACAAAAGTTAGCCCCGTTGTTAAACTTTTGCTTGAAAGAAACATGAGGTCTAAGGAAGGAGTAGGGCATTATTTGTCATGTAAACATATATGATGGATTGTGCATAAGGAGGGATTTGACGACCACTAAAATGGTTGTATGTAGGTTCCATTACACAATGCTAGCATGTTATAATGGTTTCGTAAAAGGTAGCATGTTTTTGATACCAATATAGGAACTAAAAAGAATGCACATAGAAGCATCAACAACGGTGTGATTTTTGCCTTTCATGTGGGGTAAGGTGATCATTTTTCCCTCCCATGTGTCTTGGCACAGCAATCACGCTGCCTTTGACTATTTTTTTTATCCTATAATTGATCACAACAATGTTTTTATTTTATATATATTGTAAATTTGTAACCCACTTATAGGTCAATTAATCCATTTTTTGCGGATTGATTGGAAGAATCGATTGATTTAGGCCGATTCACCGAATTTGAATCTCGATCGATCGGCTGAAAATCAGTCGATTTCATGTTTTAAACCTTAATCTGTCTTTTTCTCTTCAAATCTGGGAGAGAGAGAAGGAGAGGGAGGAGAATCATCAAAGAATCTTCTTAACGTGCGCATATACCAGAGCCACGTATGGAGAAGTACGAGCAACATTAATTATAGCCAAATAATTTTTTTGGTAAGAAATTAATTGATTTTAATTAATAAGAAAAAAAAATTGAAAATGAATGGCTCTTTAGCGATCCTATTGCCTTTTAGATGAGTCAGTATTTGGATTCTTGCGTCAGCATGGGTCCACTGGGTGTGGGCATGGAAGTACCAATATAGGTGATATTTTTATCTTTATGATACTGTAGGCATGGAAGTACCAATATAGGTGAGATTTTTATCTTTATGACGGTGAAATTGACATTTTGCATCTTTATGTCCAGGTGTAAGAGTCATATTGCCCTTAAGTATTATTTTTTCTATATTACATTTAGGGGAGTCCACATCCTTTGTAGCTAGTGGTGAGGTGCAGTTAGCATTTGATGATTGAGAGCATCTAGGCACGTGTCTCAAAAGGCTCTTAATCATCTGATGCTTATTGCAGTAGTGTAGCGATTGTGGATGATTTTCACACTTTTAAAGAGGGTGTTTTATGTCGTGGAGGCTACATGGTCAAGAAACACCCAATGCGTACAACTATTACGTAATCATTTCTCCTTATATTTGATACTTCTTAACTTAACCCTCAAACCAAACCCTTCTTACAGTACACTAAAAGAGTCGATCTAAAGAATCCTTGGGATTACTATGTATCGGACTGGTCTCAATAGATACCAATCTAGATTGGACAAACCTATCAATGGTTTTTCTTACTAATAAATAAGGGAGGAGGTTATGTATGCCATCAATTTCATTAGGATTAGTGGTTCAACCAATGAGAGAGTTGGGATGAGAAGGGTATAAGGGACATTTCCAAGGAGAGGGAGAGAGATGGATTCATAGATTTGATTGAGTATACCAACCACATACCTAGTTTTTTGTAGAAAGAAATTTGGGTTAAAGATGTTGGTGTATGAGAGAGAGGGAGAGAGAGCAACTAAAAAAAACCTAGAAGAAGAATGAATTGTCTCTCCTCCTCTTACATGAGTTGTATTTATAGGGAATGGGGAGGTAGGGTAACAATTTTCTCTTTCCTAAAAGAGAGAAACCCACAATTGATTGTGAGATCTTTTGAGTCCAAAAGTGCTAAGGTGGAGGAGAGAGAAGAGAGAAATAGTTTTGAGAAATTTCCTATAATTTTTTGCTTATTTTCTTTCCTCTTTTTTTTTTCTAATTTATTTTTCTTTTTTCTCTCTCCTAGGGACGATTTTTTTTCTTCCTTTGTGTGATTTGGACAATCTTTGGTGATGATGTGGAGGAGAGAGAAGATTTGGACAATCTCTATTTCTCCTTTTTTTTTCTTCTCTTCTTGCGCAGGAACCCTTCCACGATTTTCCTTGCTTCTAATTTGATGTGAAAATCCCCTCCATGCCCTTAGTGCTTTAAGTGAGTGAAAATTAAAAAATCTTCAACAAATTTCTCTAAAAAAAACAACCATGAGATTCGAACTTGAGACCTCTTGGTGAGCAAGGGAATTTTACACACCATAGCTCACCAACTGCACTAGGTAGTTGTTGTTTCCAAAAACGAATCTTCAATCAGTTAAGGAGGTGGTCCATCGATCCTTGTTGGCATTTGGAGTATTCCTTGTGCCTCTGAGACAATTGCAAACGGGCTAGTTCTGCATCTCGGTTCAGTTCTGATCTATTATTCTTTTTCTGGCCTGAAAAGAATAATCACTTGTACGAGTAATCAAACGAATGCGTACTTTTAATTGAACATGTCCATCTTGCTCAAAATTTTGTCCTCTTCGCAACCATGAAAAGAAATAGGACATCTTTACGTGTAAAATTGGAGATATAGCGCCTGATAGTCCTTAAGGCCTTGAAAATATAAAACCTGCAAAAAGAGAGTAAAACCCAAGGTAGCTCCATTCTAAATATGTAAAATGCATGTTTTACTACCCTAGATTTCACACATTAATGTGCTCATCAGTTTCCTTAATCCCTGCTGATCCTTGCCATCATCTGTATGGCGAACAGCTTCAGTTTCGATATGGAAATCTCTGTTGGATGGTTTTTTCGACCCAGTGATGAAGAATTAATTTTGGAGTATTTGAAGAGGAAGATTGCAACACCGGATTTATTCAGAGTTCCTTATATAAAAGATGTCGATCTCTATAACTTCCATCCAACACAACTTACTGCATGTACACACCTACGTACGTAGAAACTTAGTGATAATTTGGTGTTTCTGATAACACTTTGCTTGATCATCGACTGTTGATGTTCTTGTTGTTGTTGTTGTGCTGGTTTTTCCAAGTCAGAGAGAGAGAGAGGGAGAGATTACACGTCTGTTGAAATTATTGGTCATAAGGCAACTCTTGTTTATTTTGAAAACAAAACAAAGGAGTTTAAAACCAATTGGATAATGCACGAGTATCGTGCAACAACCCAAGAACCCAAGCAGGTATTTTATTTGTTTTCATTTTAACATTTATTCTCATGAACTAATTAATTACTTAATTAATTGATTCTGTTATTCTTAATTTCATCCGTATAAGTGGGAGATTTGTATAATATTTGAGAGGGCTCAGGCAATGAAAAAAATAATAATAAAGCTGTTAAAAGTGATCAAGTTCTTACTATTGATCAACAAGATTAGTATGTAATACCCCTGCAAGGGCGACAAGAGAGCAACCAGTTGCTGATGTCACCTTTAGTAATCGTGTCTATAATCAAGAAGAAGGTGATCTGGGTGAAGATTCATCATGGTCACACTATGCGAACCTCTTGCCATCTCATATCGAAGAGGATAGATTTTTCTGAAGTGGTTAATCATCATGATTTCAGCTTCTCATAATCCAAGACTTTAATCAGGCTTTTAGTATTTATATGGATAGTTGCCTTGATGGGTTCTTGGAACAACAATTTCTTACAAAATAATAATAATAATAATAATAATAATAATAATAATAATAATAATAATAATAATAATAATAATAATAAAATAAAAAGAAATAAAAAAAAAAATAGAAGAGAGAAAGAAAAATATCTAGGTAGCATTTAATTCGGATTTGGTCTCCTGCTGATGGTAATGCCGAAGGTGGGTTTCTAGATTTCTTTTATGTTTAGTTTTCTCTTGGTTGGAGGCATAACTAGGGAACTATTCTAACCTCCATGTTGAGTCTTGTGGTGTCATGTACTTTTTTTTTTTCATAGTGAAACCAGGTTGAGCATCCACCCTGCTTCAGAGTTTTTCCCTACCTAGGGTTTTCTCCGTCATTAAAAGCTGTGTGTTTAAGTTTCCTCTTCTTTTTTTTTTTTTTTTGGGAGGCTGTGTATTTAAGTTTCAATGTCTTCTTCTCCACTGTTATTCTTATTTCATATTGACAAGTATGCTATATGGTTGCCAATCAAATGACCCATAATGCAATACAACCCAAAATGAATTTGCCACTTGGTCTTACAGCGAGATCAGCGGGTACCACATATCAGGAAGGATAAGCAACACATACCTATGAAGGGGCTTGGCTCTAATACCAAGTATATATTAGTCCTTGAACAAAGACTTGTGAAGCACAGCCTTAGATTTCCTCACAACTTTGGAGGGGAAAAATTGACTATTAAAGTCTGACCTGTTATATATAAAAACTTGTAAGAAATAGAGTATGGCTCTTTATTTATTTATTTTTTCTGTTATTCATCCATATTCATCTATTTCTAAGCAAAACATTCCATTTCCTTACATCGAGATATGTTTCTAAACTTAATCTAAACCTTGATATGAAGCTAGGGAGAATGTGAGATAAGTTAATATTGGGTGTCAGGCAGTCCGACTAGAAAAACACAGAAATGGCCCAACCCGCTTATTAAACATGTCAGGCTCAAGTCTAACTTGATTAATATTCGGTCGTTTTTAGTGCAAGGGTGATACTTGACAGGTACTTGATCAGCACTGATTGATTAGTAGCCCGACTCAACTCGACATGTTTATAAGCCTTCTTAGAGCTCGTCAGATCCCATTTATGAAGACCAACATGTTTAATACATTTTTAGAGATAAATTTCTCATTAGATTTTTTAAAATCCCTTTTAAGGTCCATTTAGTCTAATTAGAGTCTGGTACACGATCGATTATTTATAAATAATACCATGACTAGAATATGAGGACCAATTACTTAAACGCCAATTACAATGCAAATTTCTAAAGTGGGAAAACCTGATTAGGCCCAACCAAAACCAACCCCGTCCGATCCATTGACACCCCTAAGGAACAAGAGCTAAATTTGTAAATAAGGGTATTCTTGATATATTCTGTTAGAAGAAAGATTGTTTTTGGTATTTGTTGTGGTATATTCTAAAGTCTCTTTGGATTTCATGAATTAAGAATTTGGACTTCATAACTATGACATCAAGAAATAACCAAGACGCATCACCAATTCTTAAAAATAAAAAATAAACCCCACGTCTCCGTGCAAAAGAACATTAACCTATAAAATTTAGGAACTGATACGTTGCATCCATGATTTTTTTTTTCTCTATAGGTCAGCAAATGAATATAATGAAAAATGAATAAATGGGAGAATATATGAGAACACTCTTCAAATCTTTGCTCTACCTTCGGCATGGCCATCAGCATAGCAAAAAATCAAAGCAAAATATAAACATTACAAAAATCGAAACCTTGGTCTTTTCAGACAGCCCCACTCAAGGTCAGAGATAATAAAGTTAGGACTAGAAGCCCAAGATGATGTCGAACGAGTAGCAAAGGTATGACTCACTAACTTGTTCGCGACCGTGTTCGTCTCTCTATAGCAATGTGATATCTCCTAGATAGTGTTGTGCAAATATCCTTTATAAAAAAGCCATGCATGATTGCCGAAAGCACCATGGAATTTTCTGGTTTTTGATACAGGCCACCACAGCTTGAGAGTCACACCCTATCCATAACTTGGTTATACCTTTGGTGGAAGCAAGTCTGAGGCCATGAAAAATTCTGCAAATTCTGCCATAAAATGAGTCCCTACTCCTTCATAAATTGCAAAGCATCCTAAGCCATTTCCTCTTTCGTCTTTGAGGATGCCACCAGCTCCCGAATTTCTTGGGTTTCCAAGAGAACATCCATCAATATTCAGCTTGAAGAAACCATCTGGAGGAGCAGTCCAAAAAAGTTCCTGAATTCTTCTAGTCCGAGGCAAGGAAGTTGATAATTTAAACTTTTTGGAAAGAAGAAGATTGCCCAATGACTTTATTTGAATAGGATTCAGAGAAGAAAAGTTATTGAGATCCCTCAAAACAGAATGCTCGACCAATCCAACAAGATTAATTTTATTATCAAACCTCCTTCTATTTCTCTCTATCCAAAACTGAAAAGGAATGATAATAACGAGGGGGAGCCATAACATGTTACAATGAACTGCATTCTTTTTCCTTTTCCACCATGATAAGAGGCACTTAATAGAAGGGAAACCACTCCATCGCTGATCAAAATGATTGAGCAGAAGAGACCAAAGGTGGAAAGAGAACTCACAGTCAAGGAAGAGATGAGTGAAAGTTTCTTCACATTTGCAACATAAGCTGCACATAAAAGCCAAGGGGATAGATTTTTTTGTGATCTTGTCATCTGTGGGCAAGCAGCCATGGGCAGGACGCCACCCAAAAACTAAATATCTAGGATGAAGCCCTATTTGCCAGATTGTCCTCCACCATCCTTGAATAGGTAAATTTTCTCTAAATTTTTCTCAAGCAGAAGAAGTTGAGAAAACATCTGATTCAGTCAGAGACCAGATTCTCCTATCATGAGCAGTGACAAAAGGGAGGGAGATCAAGAAGATGCGATTGCAAATAGACTGCATAAGAGGCGACTGCAAAGTGGGTATATTCCATTGGCCATCTGAGATAAAATCTGAAACTGAAGCTCTGAGGCTACAATTGATCGGTTGATCATGAAATATTTCATCAAAAAGCCTTGAAAAACTAATCCATCGATCATACCAGAAGTTAATTGTGGCTCCATCACCCACAATCCAACATTCAGAATTGCTCACAAAATCCCAGACTTTCTACAGGCCAGATATAATAAAGGAAGAGGGGGCATACCGTTTAAGATTTACCATCATCAGTCATAAGTCTTTCTCTAAGGAAGGAAGAAAAAATAGAAGGATCTGATCAAATGTGCCAACTTAGTTTGGACAGCAAAGCAAGGCTGACATCTCTGTAACGACGAATGCCAAGACCTCCTTCAGATTTTGGTTTGCAAACTTTGGTCCACTTAACAGTAATACTTTTGGAGGTATCAGCATCAGCACTCCAGATAAATTTTTTTATCCACCTCTCCATTAGTGCAATCGAAGAAGATGGCCGAAGGTAAATTGAAAAGTTATGCAATGGAATGCTGCTCATAATAGTCTTCACCAATTCCACTCGCCCTGCAAAAGAAAGTAATCTTCCTTTCCATCTAGCCAATCTAGATTTGAGCCTATCAACTAAAGGAAGGATCATTTCTTTCTTGACACAACCTCTGAAAATATCCACTCCAAGGTAACGAGTTGGAAAGTCACAGATAGGAATATTTAGGATCTCCTTAATTCTGTGTCTCCTAGCAGCAGAAATTGTTCCCAAGAAGATTTTACTCTTTTCCAGGTTTATATTTTACCCTTAGTAGCTCTGATAAATATTTAGGAAATTTTTAATGCTTCTCACACCCTGCAAATCTGCATTTTTAAAAATAAAGAGAGCATCAGCATATAAAAGATGAGAAGGGGTGTAGATATTCTTAGGGTCAGGAATCGGTTTCACAAAGCCTTTATCTCTGAGCTCACAAAGGCCGCGACATAGGGTTTCTTCCTCCAGAATGACAAGCATAGGAGAAAGAGGGTCCCCTTGGCGAAGACCTCTCTCAACTCCAAAAAATCCCATGGGGCCTCCATTAACAAGAATTGAAAGCTTGGTCGAGATCAGAATCTGCTCTATCCAATTCACCCAAGTCTAAGAAAATCCGAAGCTTGTCATGAAATCAAAAAGACAATTCCACTCAAGAGTGTCAAGTGCCTTCTGAATGTCAAGCTTCATCCAAATACAACCCCCGAAACTCTTCTTGGAAATCAAATTAGATAACTCTAAAGCAACTACAATGCTAGAGAAAATGACTTTTCCTTTCTGAAAAGTGCCTTGCTCTTGGGAAATCAGACGGGGCAGAAAAGAGCTCAGGCAGGAAGCTATAATCTTAGGAATCAACTTTAGAAAGAAATTGCCTAAGCAAATTGGACGGAATTGTCCCCCCTTACAGGCATTATCCACCTTAGGAATTAGAGTAATGAAATTGCTATTAACACCCTTTATGATAATTCCCTCTTTGAAATTTTTTTAATAGCCTTGCATACATCATTACCCACAATATCCTAGCAAGATCTATACAAAGTCCCATGGAACCCATCAGGACCTGGGGCACTGGAAGGATCTAAGTCAAAGAATGCACACCTGATTTCCTCAGACAATGGAATGGAAGTGAGGCTAATATTATCCGCATTAGTGAGGACCTTTTGAATCATAGAGAGTAAAGAATTATTCTTGATGGAGATACCCTTCTTTCTAAATTGTTCATAATGATCAACCAAACGCTGACCGATGTCACCCACCTCAGTACGCATAGAGCCATCAGCACCTTCAATTTCCCTGATCATATTTCTTCATTTTCTGATCTTAGAAGAAAGGTGGAAAAACTTAGTGCAGCGATCGCCCTCCCTAAACCATTTAACTCTTGATTTTTCATGCCACAATTTTTCTTGCAAATGGACAACTTTATTTAGATCTTCTTTTGCTTGCAGCTCCTTAAAGAAAAGATCTTCATCAATTCTAGCTTCACCAATAGCCTGCTGAATATCCTCCAAGAAAGATTTCTTATTGCAAACATCCATATCAATATGAGGGAAAGTTGATCTAGCCCATATTCATAGAGGAGCCTTCAGACGCTTCAACTTTGATATTACGGTAAACATAGGAGTACCATCTGAAGGAATTAACCAAGAAGATCTGACAACTTCCTTTACATCCATGATTTTAATAATAATCAGGATTGGGATTGATAGAATCTTTAAACCTCAAGGAAGGGGCATTGTTATTTCAAAAAGTACAGGGGAGGGGAGTGTAATTTTTCCTTATTTTTCTCTGTAAATATTTTCTACTTCATTTTTGGTCAACCCCACTTGGCATAACTGCCTAATGTACCACATCGAAAGATGATTTGAAAAATCCTATGGTCAAATAGGAAGGGCATGGTCTATATTAGCTATATGTTAATTTTTTGTAGCAAAACCAGATGACTTTCACCTTATGCATTGGCATATTGTCTTGGTATCTATAGGCCTTCATTTATTAATTTAAAATTTTTTCCGCAAAATGTGTTTTATAGTGCTACATGATCAACCTTGATCCAGTTGACAAGTAACCAGGGTACTAAAGGATCTATTTGTAATCAAATTAGGGCCTTAACTATGGAATCGTCCAACTTCATTATATCTTGAGAAAAAAAAAAAAAGGATAAATAGCCAATTGGAGTTTGAGCTAAGCTTAGCTCAAAGGGAAAAATAACTAAAAGACAAGTTTCATGCATGCTTAAATAATTAAATCCAAGGATGGAGATTTAGGTTTTGAACCTGGTTCGGTCAGGCCAGATGTGTTGGATGTCGTTCTAGAGTTTCAACACTAGGCCTACTTGGGTTGAAAACTAATGTCAAAATCTTTTTGATTTCGTTTTCACCAGGTTTGATATCAAGACAATTCGGAGATTTTGATTAATATCGACTGAGATTCTTCCACGCTTTAACCCATTCCTTTTATTGATTGATTTGGTGGATTGAAATTTGGTAACACCACACATAATTCTGATGACAAAGACATACCGGACCCTCATTTTGATTGTGTGGTAAATAGTTTTTTTAACTGTCATGTAAACTTCGTCGGAAAAAAAAATCTTTTCTGTGAAGAAGTACAAGGATTAATTTCACATCTTCCAAATCTAAATTCACTATTTCTTTGCATTTAGTTCGATATAAATACATCTTAACATAACAAAGAACTCAAAATATGACATATTGAAACAATGTTTATTGTATTGTTTATCATGATTTAGTAGTGAATCAAGGTTTGTTTGAATTTCGCAGAGGACATGTGAGTTATTTTGGCAAGAAGAGAGAGAAAATCACCATAAATAATCATGACTTCAATGGGTAGTTCTGGCAAAGGATTGATTTTCCACTTCCTTTATTTCAGTCTCACTTCAAAATTTCCAGCATCAAGTTCAACGATGCTGGAAGGGATTAGAGAGTTTTCTATTGTCAGAAAGAAAGTGAATGGAGAAATTGGTTACATTTCCTGATCCATCGATCCAATCCATCCGATGAAAACTTCTTTTTTTTTTTTTTTTTTTTAATAGAAACAGCCTATGATCTTCTAGAACACAGATTTCAGTTGTTTTTTTTTTTCCTGGAATCAACTTCAAATTTGAGATTTGTACCGCTTTTTTGTCTTCTCAACATCCTTTGTTTTTTATTTGTGTTTTTGTTTTTGTTTTTTTGTTTTATTTATTTATTTTATTTAAAGGCCAGATTTGCAAATCAAAGCTGAACTAATCTACGCAATTCATCTCCATCAAATTTCATGTTTTTCTCCCTCATTCTTCTCCTATTATTTTTTACTTTTTTTTCCTTCCATGAATCCTACTATGAAATGCTTTGTTTAGCATGCTAGATTCAATCACTGTGTCCATTTGCTTTATGTAATTTGGGAAAAAGTTGTAAAAAATATCATGAAATAATCATTTTTAGGATTTTTTTTTATATATTCAGTTAATAATTAAAAATAAAAAAATATGATATATTACTTGTTGAGTATGTTGTATATCAGACTTGAACCTACAGCATTCATTTCATCAAGTACATTCAATTGCATTTTTTATTTTAAAAAGAAAAATAGAACATGAAGTTGAGATTCAATTATGTGATATTGAGATCTACTACTTTTGTTTTTTGACTTGTGTTTAGTGTATCTTTTTTTTGCAAAAAAATCTTATAAAATGTTTTATATGTCATAATAAAATCAAATTTTGAAATTTAAAAATATTCGGAAATACATGGAAATGAAAAAGTTATGTTGGAAAATAGAAATTTGCCTATTTTCTATTAATACACATCTTAACTTTCTATGTCAGTTGCCATTTTGTAAAAAAATACTTTGATTTAATGGAAAATAGGAATAATAATTTTTTAAGTAATCAAAATTGAAAAAATTTACTTGGACACCACCTATACTATGGCCTAAATGCTTGACATCCTTACAGTTTCAAACTATTGCTTGAAGCCCCATAAAGTGTAACAGTATTAGTTGTTGTTAGTGGTTGAATGAAAAATACCATTTTACCCTTATGAATTATTGAACGAAACTCATTCATTATTGAAACATTTAAGTCCATTCACATTTAAATAAAAGACACGCCTAAAGTTCATATCATTTTTTTTTTTTGGTAATGAACAAAGTTCATATCATTAAAGGACCTAAAAAGTCCAAAAGAATATCAATAATAACCAACATGTCTTTATCTTCTACCTTAAGATAAAAAGGAATGTAATAAACAAAAAATAGGATTATGTCCAATTTCAACTTCATATAGCAGCCGACTATGAAATTTCCAGCGAAGACCTTTTATGATCCAGCGAATACGATGCTGGGGGACTGATAATAATTCTCCTCCTTATTGCCATAGGTTGCCCTATTCTTTAGCAAGTTTCTGAACTTCTTGAGCAATGGGGTCTTCTTTTTTTTATCTTCTGCTTATTAGACAAAAAGCTTGTAAGATACCATCTGCGGGTTAGGATTTTGGTCATATATAATTTGAAGTAGCAAACACTAATTTTTTCCCCTAGTCCTAATGATCTCAGTTTTGGAGGGAAATCTACTGGTGCTATTGGTCTTCTAAGGTTTTTGACTGTGGGAGTTCTTACACCTACTTCAAATCCATGGCTTACCATGATTTAATTTTTGTAATAAGTTGAAAATAGAGTTGATAGATAATACTACACCCCTATAGAATTGATAGACGATACCTTTAAGATTGTCATTGCAAGATTTTTGTTTACTGAAATGAACAAGTATGATAGAAATGAAAGTGCTCAATGAAGTGATTATTTACAATTCATTTTCATTGTTATCTCCTTTGGTTGAATAAGGCAAGGTACTTCTATCAACAATTAATATCAGGGTCCTTTACTGCCACTTGAAGGTTTTATCTATCAAAAATGTTGAAATACATATTTTTAATATACATTTTAAAAGATATACGTTTTTTTAATTTGGATCTTTCTAATTTGATCTATTGCTTCCATCAAATCTGTCACAAAGATCTTAAGTTGGAAATTGCACTCTTAGAGTTTCTCAACCTTTCTTATGAATTTTCTAAGATCAAACAGTGCATGATGAAGTTATTTTGGTGTATCAGGTTTCATAAGTGGACTCCTCACACTGAGAATCAGTTTGTTATCACTTGGGAGAAGATGAGGCGATCAAGAAGATTGTTTCCGATTAAAAGGGTGAAAATGTTGGTGGCTTTGTTAGATAAGCTCTGGAGTTCATTTGTTTTGTCATTAGTATTTATAAAATTATTGCTAAGTATTAATTTTGTTAATATTGATTATAGAAAGTAACCTAAAAATTCAAATCTAGAGCTAAGCAGGTTTGGGCCAATTAAGATCCGAATGAGGAGCAATTCTAATAGTCAAAATGAGTCACCGCAACAGGGTAAAGTGATATACAATTAATGATTTTATTATGAGTATTTATAATTTGATTATAAAATAATATATTATTTTATTACAGGAAATTACTCAGAAATTCAAAAATATAGAGCTCGGAAGGCTTGGATCTGAACAAGGAGCACTTAAGAAAGGGATGATGATCATGAATTTTATTCTTTTTTTTTTTATTTAAGTGATTTGCATGATAAGCAAGATTTAATGAATTAATGTATATATATATATATATATATAAATTATTATGGATTGTGTATTGAATGGATTATATAGGTTCAAGAAACATGTAAATTTGTATAAAAATATGTAAAAGTAAAAAATTGATATTAATTACTGTCATAGTCAAAAATCCAGTATCTATGTCTTCATAATAAAATACTTGCTATTAAAATTCATAGCTATAGATTTTTCTTGCACAAAATATTCGCCATTACAAAAGTGCAACTACAAATTGAGGTGAAAATTTGCGCATCTAAATTTCGTAGTTATAGATTTCACTGCACAAAAAATTCCATTGCTATAAAATCGAAGTTATAAATTTTGGAACACAAAATTTTGAAGCTAAAATTTATAGTTATAGATTTTGCTGCACAAAAAATATGTTAATACAAAAGCGTAGTTATAATTTTTGGGGCATAAAAGTTCGCAGCTAAAATCCGTAACTATAGATTTGCTGTGAAAAATTAGCGCAATTAGAAATACACAACAATAGATTTACTACGGAAAAATTCACAGTTAAAATCCATAGCTATAGATTTGTTGTGGAAAAAAATCGCATTTACTAATCCGCAACAGTAGATTTACTGCGAAAACATTCGCAGCTAAAATCCGCAACTATAGATTTGCTGTGGAAAAAAAGCATAGTTAGTAATCCACAGTAATAGATTTACAGTGGAAACATCCACAGTTAAATATCCGTAGCTATAGATTTGCTACAAAAAAAATTCACAGTTAGAAACACACAACAATAGATTTGTTGCAGAAACATTCGCAGTTAAATATTCACAACTACAGAGTACCCTGTCCCTACGGTGTGAAATCCACAGCTACAGATTTAGCGATGATACTTGAAGCTGTGGATAGAAAATCATAGGTAATCGCAGAAATAGGCTATTACTGCGAATTTTTAGACATTTTAATGCGGAAAAAGCCATAGTTATATGTCACCTTTGTTGTAGTGCCATTTGCAAGTTAGGATTTCAGTTAGTGGTGGGTAGAAGTATAACTTGGTGGAAGGTTGCAGGTTAGGGTTTTGGAGAAGAGAGAGGGGTTTTGTTGTTCTCTAGCAGTAGGTCACAACCTGGGTTGGGGCTTCGTTCTTCTCCGGCATTCGCAAATCACCACAAAGCAGAGAGAGGTTAGCGGTGGAGAGTTGTTCAATGACACAAACAACTTCCCTTTTTAATTAAAGGGTACAAGGGTCTATTTATTACGCTTAAACAGTGGTTTGGATATTTAGGAGTTTCCCCAATCCATGATGTCATCACTAAGCGATGACTGACCAACGAACAAGGGCGATATATTACCAAATGGTGGTTAAAGTAATAAATTAAAACTTTAGGGTTGTGAAGCATTGGGGCCATATATACTACAGTGTGTGTCTAAGTAAAATTCCCTAGAAATTAAGATGCATTTAGAATCAAATTTTGATGACTATATATATACATGATGAACTAATTTTTTTTTTTTTCATGTTATTAAATGCTATTTTGTTTAAAAAAAAAAAATGACTCATTTTTATAGAAAATAGTGAAAACCAAAGTAGAAAGGTATATGACTTCGGATCAGCTCGAAACTCAGACCTGAAATTGATACAACTCAAAGATTCCGATCAGTTTTGACAGAGATTTAATTTCATGGTTAAATCCTACCCCTTTATTTATTGATTTCGTTACCATTGGATTTTATATGTTTTTCATAAGAGGGGGCCTCTTGAGTGACAATTTAATTTCATGGTTATATCCACACAAGGTTTCGTTATGAGGATAACTAATAACTCCTATGGTTTGAATGTTGGTAATGCCACACATGATTCTAACAAAAAGCACACCAAATCCTTATTTTGAAAGTATGTGTAAAGGGTTTTCTGGACCATCATTTAAACCTTATGTGGAAGAGCAATCCCAGGTGAAGATTTATAAGGACTAATTTCGCATCTTTTAAGTCTTAATTCACTTTTTTTGTTTTTGTTTTTTGGTGTTTGGTAAAATAATTAGATATTAATGTAACAATGAAAAAAACTGAGACAATGTTAGTCATATATTGGAAAATTGTTTCCAGATATCATTATATTAATAGGTGAAGCCACACATTAGAAGAAAGTGAGACATTGGAGTAAACTAATGAACCACTGTTATGGCTGTTACCGTCCAGATTTGAGATAAAGAAAGAAATATTGAAGAAGCAGGAAAAAAAGGTTATTAGGCTCTATCCCAATTCCACAGTCCGACCACTCCCCTCCCCATATGAACCCTATCATCACCTGATTTAAGGGAGAATTTGCTGAGATGATGAAGATGCATAAGATGACTGAAAAAGATTCATCCGTTGACGCTCAATCAGATAGTAAGGACAATGATGAAAAAATACTAAAACTTTAATGTTGTTATGATCTGAGTAGATGCAAAAAAAATTACAACTTTGCTCTTTGAGGAAATTTTTTTTTTTTTTTTTGTAAGTCTCAATTTATGAATTAATTGATAAAATAAAATTTTTAGGCACATTAGATCACATTAGCCTCCAAGATTTCATATCGTTAACCATGACCTAAAATTCAAAGGGATGCTTTCACATCCGAACTTTCTTTGTCTAACTTCCTAGTTATTGTATTCCTGGTCCATGGATTTGGAATCTAATTTTTCTCTCTTATTGTAATAGATTTCAAATCTACAGAGCAAGGACATACGAGATTGTTCTCGTATGTGAACCTGATCTGGATTCGCTATCTTCTTGATTCTATGTCATTATAAGACTACATTTTTGCTTCCTTATCATAAATATTCATGGGTTGATTCCTTAATTGTCTCCAAATTATCATGATCATTATTTGCAACATGAAACCAGTTCAAGTAATCATAAAAAAATATATCTATATATATATATATATATATTATCAATACGAAATCGGTTCAAGCAATCGTATATATTTAAGAATAACACTGTGAAAGAATATGGATGGACATCGACAGTTGTGATCCTGTTTAAGAATGAGGTCTTGCTAACATTTGGGTATACCCACAAATCGGAATCTGGGTCATAAAATTGTGTTTAGGTTAGCTTCGGGCCCACCCAATATTATAACTTGATCAACTGGAGTGGAAAGTAGGATTTCCACCATCCTGGGGGCAGGGAGACCATTTTGCACTCATGACCACTATTAGTTAAAACGCATTTTAAACTCGTTTAAAATGCATTCCCATTTTTTTTCCATTTAAAACGCGTTTTCCCGTATGCTATTATACAATCTGGAAAAAAACGAAAACGGGAAAAGAATCCGTTTTAAACACGTTTTAAACGGCCGTTTTAATCGCGTATCCGTTTTTTAAGGGTAAAATAGGAATTTTATTAAAAAAATTAATTAATTAAAAAAAAAAACCTTTTAGTAAAAGTGAAGTGTGAAGATAATATGGTATTTGGTTTTTTGTTTTTAACTTCCATACTATCTATAGGAAAAAAATCTCATCTTTTTATAGCCCATTGAGTAAGGAGAAGCTAAAGCTAACAACATCTCATTTTCTTGTAGCCCATTGAGCTATTTTATCTTGGGACTCCTAGAGCTTTTGGAATATTAGATCCATGTATACAAGTAATAATCTCTCAAATTACATGAGTATACTACCGTTTTTTTGAAAACTACACGTTTAATACTCGTACCGTTCGTTTACGTCCATTTTCCGTTCCCTTTTTTTTTACCGTATCGTTCATCTTTTTTATCTGTTTAAAACCCGTATCGTACGTTTCCATTTTTTTACCGTTCCCATTTTAACTAACAGTGCCCAGTGTTATCAATTCGGTCGAATAATTCGCGAATTATTTGGCAGAACCGAATTTTTCCAAATTTTATCAAAAATTCTGACCGAATCCGAATTAAAAATAAAATTCGGTAAAATTTGCGATTTTTTCAAAAGTGAATATCAAATGCGAATAATTCGGACCGAACCGGATTAAACCGAATTATTCGGTCCACTTAAACAGTATTTAAAAAAAAAAAACAAAAAAAAAATAAAAATCCAATAAGCTTTTTTGATCGAATCCTTAAATTAATCAATCGAATTATTTCGAATGATTCT
>NW_024869214.1:22338-30416 GCF_013358625.1 Macadamia integrifolia
TTTTTTTTTTTTTTTTTTTTTTAAATCTTTCTTCCAAGTCTATCTATATGTTTGCTTAATTAAATTCATGATTATATATGATTGACTGTTGATGTTCATGTTTTTGTGGTGGTGGTGGTGTGTAGATCATGGCGGATATGATGATGCTGATGAAAAGAATGAATATTACTTTTTCACATAGAGGAAGAGGAAGAATGAAGCAGGAAAGTCTGATAGGGCAAGTCGAAGTGTGAAAAATGAATCAATGTGGAAGGCTACTAGTGGAGAACATAAGACGACTCTTGTCTATTTTGAGAACAAAACAAAGGAGTCTAAAACCAACTGGATAATGCACGAGTATCGTGCAACAACCCAAGAAACCAAGCAGGTATTTTATTTGTTTTCATTTTAGCATTCATCATCAACAACTAATTAATTACTTAATTAATTAATTGATTATGTTATTCTTAATTTCAGCCATATGAGTGGGTGATTTGTAGAATCTTTGAGAGGACTCAGGGGGCGAAGAAGAAGAAGAATAAAGTTGCTGCTAAAGAAGATCAAGTTCTTGCGATTGATCAACAAGATCAATATGGAATACCACTGCAACAAGAGAACAACGAGCTGATGATGTCAACTTTTAGTGATTGTGCCTATAATCAAGAAGAAGGTGATCATGGTGAAGATTCATGGTCACACTATGCCAACCTCTTGCCCTCCCATATTGAAGAAGATTTTTCTGAAGTAGTTAATCATTATGATTTCAGCACTACTTCTATGGAGGAAGAAGATCAAAATCATGGGAAAGAGACCCAAGGGATGATCCAAGACTTTAACCGGGCTTATAGTGTTTATATGGATCGTGGCCTTGATGGGTTCTTGGAACATTAATTTCTTAACTAGAAAAAAAAAATGGAATTTGGTTTCGTACTGATGGCAATGCCGAAGGTGGGTTTTCAGATTTCTTTTATGTTAGGTTTTCTTTTGGTTGGAGGCATAACTAGGGAACTGTCCTAACCTCCACGTTGAGTCTTGTGGTGTCCCGTACTTTTTTTCTTCATAGTGAAACCAGGCTGAGCATCCACCTTGCTCCAGAGTTTTTCCCTACCTAGGGTTTTCTCCGTCATCAAAAGCTGTGTTTAAGTTTCCTCTTCTTCTTTTTTTTTTGGGAAGCTGTGTGTTTAAGTTTCAATGCCTTCTTATCCACTCTTATTCTTATTTCATATTGACAAGTATGCTCTATGGTTGCCTATCAAAGGATCCATAATACAATACAAGCCAACTTGAATTTGCCACTTGTGATCTTACAGCGAGATCAGCGGGATACCACACATCAGGAAGGATAAGCAACACATACCTATGAAGGGACTTGGCTCTAATACCAAGTATATATATTAGTCCTTGAACAAGGACTTGTGAAGCACAACCCTAGACTTCCTTGCCACTTTGGAGGGAAAAAGTTGGCTATTAAAGTCTGACTGGTATGTATAAAATCTAATAAGAAGTAGCGTATGGCTTTTAACTTTTTATTCATCTATATTCATCTATTTCTATGAAAAATATTCCATTTCCTTATATCGAGATATGTTTCTAACCTTAATCCAAACCTTCATATGAAGCTAGTGAGAATGTGAGCTAAGTTAACATCGGGTGTCAATTATAGGCATGTACCAACAATCTGACCAAAAAACACACAGAAATGGCCCAATCCGCTTATTAAACATGTCAGGCTCAAGTCTATCCTAATTAATATTCGGCCATTTTCAGTGCAAGGGTGATACCTGACAGGTACTTGATCGACACTGACTGATTAATAGTCTGACTCAACTCGACATGCTCATAAGCCTACTTAGAGCTCATCAGATCCCATTTATGAAGACCAACATGTTTACTGCATTTTTAAATATAAATGTCTCATTAGATTTTTTTTTAAAAGCCCTTCCATGGTCTGTTTAGTTTAATTAGAGTCTGGTACATGATCGGCTGTTTATAAATAATACCATGACTAAAATATGAAGATCGATTACTTAAACGAACCAATTACAGTGCAGTGCACGTTTTTAAAGTGGAGAAAACTAATTAGGCCCAACCAAAACCATCCTAGTCCGACCCATTGACACCCCTAATGAACAAGAGCTAAATTTGTAAATAAAGGTATTCTCGATACATTCTGTTAGAAGAAAGATTGTTTTTTGTATTTGTTGTGGCTCGTTCTAAAGTTCTTTGGATTTCATGAATTAAGAATTTGGACTTCATAGGTATGGCATCAAGAGATGGGAACTCCCGTTAAAATTGGCAAGAAAGCACACGGTTTAGACATGCCATGTGTAATAACCAAGACACATCAATAATCCTAAAAAAAAAAAAAAAACCCACGTCTCCGTGCCATGCAAAAGAACATTAACCTATAAACTTTAGGAACTGATACGTCGTTACATGCACGATTTGAATAATAATGAGGATCGGGATTGATAGAATTATTAAACCTCAAGGAAGGGGAACTGTTTTTTCACAAAGGACAGGGGAGGGGAGTGTAATTTTCCCTTATTTTCTCTGTAGTCATTTTCTTCTTCGTTTTTGTCACCCCCACTAGACATAACCACCTAGTGTACCACATAGAAGGGTGATTTTAAAAATCATACAGTCGTATAGGAAGAACATAGTCTATAATATTAACTGTATGTTAATTTTTCGTAAGAAAACTTGATCACTTACTTATGCATTGGCATATTGTCTTGGTATCTATAGGCCTTCATTTATTAATTTATTTTTTTTCCCCAAAATGTAATAAATCTTCAAGTTTTATAGTGCCACATGATCAACCTTGATCCAGTTGACAAGTAACCAGGTACTAAAGGATCTATTTGTAATCAAATTAGGGCCTTAAATATGGAATCGGCCAACTTCATTATATCTTGAGAGAAAAAAAAAAAAAAAAGATAAATAGCCAATTGGAGGAAAAATAACTAAAGACAAGTTTCATTCACTCAATCACTAATTTGCCAATTTGCCACATTGAAGGATTATTTGGTAAATCCAACCATTGAATAGGAAAAGCATGGTCTAGATAGGAAAGTTGCCAATTTTCCTTGTATCATCGTCTATTCATTTGCATTTCAAAGTGTTATATATGAATGTTTAAAGCTTTAATTTATTCTGTCACATAGAGAAATCTGATTTAGTTTAAATTTGACAGATAATCAGGTTATTATGAAATCTACTTCGGCACAAAATTTGGACCTTAACTGTTTGCCACTTGGTGGATAATAGGTCTAACTACCTGGCATCCTATGGTCGAATAGACTGATATATGTTGGCTCCCTTGTATGGTGATATCTAAAAGATTTCAATTCATGCCGTTTGGCATTACTTGCAACAAAATCTTCACTAGCTTGGCTAATTACATCACGTCTTGGACCTAGGTATCCAACTTAATTAACTCCTTTCGCCCTCATCTTTCCTCACAAGGTCATTTTGTCCCCCATCCCCCCACTGTATCTAGTATTAGGGGCCATGTTGCCTTTTAGGTTTCTTTTTCTCAAAACTATATCTTTTTTTTTCAAGAAATTGAACTATCCTATCATTAAATTGGACTAGATCCTAGATTTGGGACCGTTTAGTAGTATACAAGACAGTTCTGAGAGATCTTGGTTACCCAAAACTGTCTTGTTTGACACTTATATACGCTAAGACCTCTGCCTCTTCAGATATAATCCTTTGCCAATTGAGCTGCTCGTCCGGGTTATACAATATACACATACAGCTTCTTTCTCAAGTCCAGGTTAAGGTAGCCCTGGATTATCTATTGGATCCACATAAACTTTGTATTTTGTAAAATTTCAGTTAGGTCTGAGCCATCATTAAAAGGGTGTTAATCAATTTGATTTCGGTTCAAAGTAGGAAAAGTATAAACCAAAATCAAACCGTTTATTAAAGAGTTCCAATAGCCCAATTAAAAATCAATTAATAAACGATTTCAATTAAATGTTTTTAAACAATTCTGATTAAATGGGTTTTACTAGTTTCGGTTTTGTTTGCCAATTTAAGTTAATAGTTTTGGGCCTAATTAGGAACAAACCTATTTTAATGAAGAAATCTGATTATGTTGAGCTTGAATCACATCATTTTAGGCCTAAATTGTGACTTGAGAAATAATAATACAATTTAAAATATAAGCGAATTACAAAACACTAATGTTGTCGCGAATTTCTACTCAGTGCAGCCTGCACACAAAGAGAGCAAAGGTAATTGCTGAATAAATTATTGGAGTGGACTCTCAAATGTTTAAGTCAGAAATCTGAACAAGTAATTTTAAGCATGTGTTGCTCATTGAGAGGTGGGTTGAACTAATGCTCATCAGCTGGAATCGCTCCCTATATAAATGTACAAACTATGGTGTTGAGCCAATCTAATCCCGATTCCTGAACCGAGGACAAACTGGAAAATTGGGCTATTTTAAGATCCCCGACTTTAAATCAGTTAGGCCCAAGTTAGGGCTGGGCTATTTCAGGCTAAATATGGATCGGACTATGTCAGCTTCGATGGGTTGGGGCTGGGCTAGGTTAAATTAAAGAGAAGTTTGGCAGGAATATAGAATTATATAACCATAATTCTCATGAGAAGCACACCAGTTCATGTAAAACCCACTGAAATAACACTTTTGTTGTGAGAAGCTACAATATAATTATTACATCTTAGTATGACAAACTGGAACAATGTTCATCCTATTATCTCTAGCGCTATCATATCTTACCAGAAAAAAAATAGCTAGAGCCACACCATATAAGACAGTGAGATATTAGAGTAAACTAATCAAATTCTAATATACACAAAGGTCAGGGATAGCATACAGATCACTGCTATGAAAAGTTCTTGGAACACCATATGCCCTTCAATGTCATGGAAACTCTTCTTTTAACTCCTCAAATTTCATCTCATAAATCAGCCTTCAATTGAAAATAAGACTTCCTAAACACAAATGGTTCTGTCAATTGTGAAAAATCAAGAGAAGACTAATTTTTCGGCCATATCATCATCAACCATTCCACACTTACAGCTGCAACCCAGCAAGCATAGGATGTTATCTTCGAAAGAAAAGAGCCAAGCAGGCGAGGAATTCAAAGGAATCAAATAAGTAATTATATGTATATCTACTCCCTCCTACAGGACTTGTTATGAGTCTTATGACGACTGAAATAGCACCCTGCAAATCAGCTAAGATAGAACTCCTGAACAATTTACTGATTTGGGAATGTCCCAAAGTGTTCTGTTGGAATATTCATTGGAAACATAAAAAAAATACGAATACAAATCTCTTTTGTCAAGTCCAGATTGGTTTGACCTGAATCTATTGCTTTATTCATTTGAACCATGCCATAACTATAGTGTATCTTCTTGAAGCAAATACATTTGAAATATGGCTAAGGAGAAAAGATTTTAAAAAAAATTTGTAACCACAGAATCCATCAGCCTCAAGATTCTTAAAAAAGATATGATATTCAACACGAAGATATTTTACACAAACTTTATTTTGATAGCATACAATTATGAATCTATAACTTCACTTTACTGAATATTTTTTGCCTTTGTTTTTTGATCTGTTGCAACCATGATATGATGTCATTTGTGGTGAAAAGGTAAAAACTTGGTCGCTATAGTATTATGTATCAAACTGTCTATACCATTATGGATCAAAACTGTCGGGGTTGGACAATTAAGCTTTGCAGATGATATCCTAGCTACAAGCTTTCTATCTAACAAGCAGAAGATAAAAAGAAGGAAACTTCCCTTATTTTAATCAAAGGGTATAAGGGTCTATTCACAATTCTTAAGGGTACCAGCACTGGTATGTATCTTACGCTTCGTACATTATTCCAATAGTGGAGAGAGAGAGAGGATGCAAAGAAGAGGCACTTAGTAATGGACACTCAATTCTAACAAATAGGGCAGATGTGTTGCGTGTTCTTAGGAACCTAAAGTTGCTTAAAATTAAATGCATTTATGTTTATCCCAGATTCTCACCCAGATCTTTCTGGCCTCACCATTAATTTTGAAAAAAGCAGCATAGCATTCAGCTCAAACGTTGATGCTCCTACCTAAAAACATTTGTGTAATGTCATTGGGATCAAGGAAATGGATAATAACTCAATCTACCTGGGAATCAATATTTTCCATCAAAGGGCTAAAACTCTCTCTTTTTCTAAACTATTAGAAAGAGTTAAGGATAAGTTCAGTCTATGGAAATCAAATATGTTGTCTTTTACTGGAAGAGCTGTGTTGTTACAGTCTACTCTGGCATCAATGCCATCATACATTATGAATTGCTTTGCACCCCCCAAGACCATATGCAAGAAGCTTGACTCTATTTATCTACATTTTTGAAATGAAGATCAAATAAAAAAGAATAAATGCCACCTCATTGGATGGAAATCCATCTGCCAACCCAAAGTTAAGAGAGGACTAAGAATGAGGTCTTGCTAACATTTGGATATACCCACAAATCGGAATCTGGGTCATAAAATTGTATTTAGGTTAGCTTCAGGCCCACCCAATATAATATAACTTGATCAACTGTAGTGGAAAGTAAGATTTCCACCATCATGGGGCAGGGAAACCATTTTGTACCCATGTCTATGGCTGGGGTCGCATTATCTTTAAAGGGGTTTTTTTCGGTAAAGTAAACAATATTGTTTCTTAGTCCACTGGTTTGTCTGTTGTTTTGTATGATTCACATATCAGAGACTTAAAAAATTAAATCCAACCTCTCCAAGTGTTAAACTGTTGGAGTCAAGTACGGAGTACGGACTACGAATCGTGCCCTGGTGTAACAACTAACCACCTACCTCAACTACAGTTGAGGTGTCAAAAAACCTGATCAACTTGAACCCACCCTAACCCGTCTTGAGCCGAAACAGGACTTGGATTATGATTTCAAACTATAGGGTGGGGTAGGGTTGACAATCCGGCTCAAGCCAAGTTAAGTTAGACCTGAATTAATGTCACCACAACTGCCATGTGCGCTACCGCGACTAACCAATACAAGAAACTTAGAGATCACGAGATGACATGGACCCCCACACCCCACCCTTTGTGTCATTACTTCTCGAAACTTTTTTTCTCAACGGTCGGATGACCTGATATACGTTCGTCAGTTACAATCGGACGAACCGACGAAAGTTCACGTACATTATATATATATTGTTCTAGTGTTCTCGTCATTGTCTCATATTTTCACATATTTTACAAAAATCAAAATTTTCAGAGTGACGTGAGTATATAACGTGGTTGGTCCCTGCTTTAGTTTAGTGCATTGGCAAGTTTGTTACTTCCCGCAATCTTGATTTCGATTTCTCTTTGTTCAAGGACTGGTCTGGCTTCCACCGCTGAGGATTTTCAGGTGAGTTTGATTGAGGTTTTAGTTTATGGATTCGTTTCTTTTAGCCTCATTTCTTGGAGGAATTCTTGAGTGTTTTGAATAATTTTCTGTGGTATTTGGAATATATATACTGTTATCGTCTTTTAAATCATTGTAATCTAATATATTGTTCTCGTCTTTCTCTCATATTTTCACATATTTTACAAAACAAAAAAATTTTCAGAGTCAAGAGCTTATGGTATGGCGAACAGCTTCGAAATGGAAATCACTGTTGGATGGTTTTTTCGACCCAGTGATGAAGAATTAATTGTGGAGTATTTGAAGAGGAAGATTGCAACACCGGATTCATTCAGAGTTCATTATATAAAAGATGTCGATCTTTATAGCTTCCATCCAAGACAACTTACTGCAGGTACGTACGTAGGAACTTTCTTCTAATTTATTTTTTTCCTGGTGTTTTGATCTTTTTTCATCTTTCTTTCTAATAATAATTTGGTGTTTCGATCTTTTTTCATCATTCTTTTTGATAATTTGGTGTTTCGATCTTTCTTTTTTTCCTTTCTTGATCTGGTCTAATAAGCTTGCTTGATCATCGACTGTTGATGTTCTTTTTTTTTTTTTTTTTTTTTTTAATCTTTCTTCCAAGTCTAACTATATGTTTGGTTAATTAAAATTCATGATTATATATGATCGACTGTTGATGTTCATGTTGTCGTGGTGGTGG
>NW_024869215.1:0-11090 GCF_013358625.1 Macadamia integrifolia
ACAACTTCCAACTACATATATAGCCCATATATGCCATGGGTTCACTAGATCAATAGAGAGACATGACCTTGAAGATGGTTTTTTGACATTTATGTTAAGAGACTTATCCCCTACTACCATTAGATTTCTCACTCACTCTCCCGTAGTAACTAAAAATTAGATAGAGAAGAGATCCAAATAGGAAAGATAGAGAAGAGACCAAAGAGGACAATATATATTTTTGGAGGTAGAGAATAGTTCTATGAAGGTGATGATGAATAACTACCAAAGAGAGTTCCATTCAGAGAAATCTATGCTTTTAAAACCATGAATGTATTAAAATGACGGTTGTAGAGACCATTAGCTTATATTTATAATAGAATCTATAAAACCCTAATCCATTCCTACAATGGATTGGGATAAGTATATCCCAATTGGAGTGCGCCAAAGTAGTCTAGGTTCAATAGATCATTCTGATCAATTAAACCCATAAAAACCCAACAGTAAGTTGTTATCCACAAATAGGCTCCCTCTTCAATCCTTCACTCTCTTCCTCGTATATGCGCTATTGTTGAGTGTCTTTTCCTCAAATAGTTGACTTTTTCTACCACCATTAGATCTCTCATTCACTCTCCCCTAGTAAGTAAAAATTAGACAGAGAAGAGATCCAAATAAGGCAGATAAAGAAGAGACCCAAATAGGACAATATATAATTTTGGAGGTAGAGAACAATCCTATGAAGGTGATAATGTAGAACTACCAAATAGAGTTTTCCAAGGAAATCTGTGCTTCTAAAACCATGAATGTGATACCTTACTTTTTAAACCTGGTCTAATTACACGGTTGACCCGGTTTGACTATGCAGGACCAGAACTAGAGAGGGTTAAGGCGGGTTCCTTATGGACCATGATGGCAAGGGTGACTTTGAACACAGGTTGGCCAGACAAGTCCAAGGTAGTGCCAGAGGAGATGGGTGTACCCAAACCGTGCACGTGCACGTATCATAAGGCTATGTACGGGTAATGCTGGTATGTAGCTGTATCCTAGAGGGCATACGTATAATATACCGTGTGCCGAGAGTCAAATTCCATCAAAATCTCACTTGTTGGCCAATTTTCGGCCCTCAGGTGGGCGATCACGGGTGGCCGCATCCGCCCACCTGTGTGACCCACCCATGTGGTTACTAGTTGTTTTAGAAAGTATAAATAGTATTATTATGTTTTTCATTTTCTCATTTATTACATTAAGAGGTTTGGTGAGAAGAGTAAAGAGGAGAAAGAAAAGATGGGAGAAAAGAGAACGGAGAAAAGGGAAAGGGGAGGAAGAGGAAGAAGAAATGGATTTAAGCGGCGCCAAGGTTTGATCTTCCCATTCCGACGCTGGAAAAGTGATCCCCAACACGAGATCTACGGTTAGAGGTGAGTAAAGGCTATGTTTCTTAAACTTTCACCAAACCCATGTAAAACCCTTGATTTGGGTAAAGTTTCTTGAGATCTTGAAAATCCCCCTTGAGATGATGAATCTAAGGTTTGATAGGTGGTTTATGTGTTGATTTTGAAGGATTTGAAGAAGTGTTTACAAGGTTGGAGAAGCATTGGTGATTCTTGAGCAAGGAAGTGATTTTTGGGGTTTTGATAGAGTTCTTGAGCAAAGAAGGCTAGATGGCTTCCCAATCCTTAAATCTAACTTAGATCTAGATTAGAATCATCTTATAAGACCTTGAATGTATGAAAAATGAGATTGGAAAAGCCCCATTTGATTCCCCAAAGGTTGGGGAAAATTTCAGCAAAAAAGGCATTTTTTCGCCCTCTCAGGTGGGCTGAGACCGGTGGGCCGCACGGCCCGCCTGAGGGCACCCTGCTGAGAGGACAGGCCCTTGGGGCTGACCGGTGGGCCGAGCCACCCACCAGTCATGATCGACCTTCAGCCACCACCGACAGGCCGACCGATGGGTCGACCTGCCCGTTGGTCAAGATCGGTGGGTCGACCGGTGGGCCACCCCGCCCAGTTGAGATGATCGGTGGGGTGTGACAGGTGGGCTGTCCGACCCATCCGAGAGGCCCCCAACGTGATTTTTGTGTCCGAATAGACCCAAAACGGACATGCAACCTTCTTTTATGATTCTAAACATGATTTAACCATCGAATCTTGTTAGTTTTGACCCCAAAGTGGTGAAGTAATAATCCCATTCACTTATGATAGGTTCACCAAAATTTACGTTTCTCACGCTGGATCTCACCCGTATCGGGCGTGAATCTTTGTACACAACAAGTAAGTGGGGAGAGGACGTTTACTTTTACTTTAAGCCTTGGTTGGCATTATTCAATTGCATCTAGACTAGCCATGTCATCATGAGATTTATGTGTAGCTTAGTCATCCTCACATAATTATGACATGTATGTTGTGTTTACTTTCTCAATGCTAAATGATCGATGTGCTTATGTGATGAATAATGGAATCATTGTGCATGATGTATTATTAGATTAGATGCCATAGTCGGCTTAGAAACTAGTGCATTGGTGGCCCGTGGAATGGGATGCGGTGGCACTATACAATCGTACTTTGTCATATAGGAGCATACGGTTTAGGATTATCATCTTCCTATGCTACGACCCTTCCCAATAGGGGTTAAGGTGTTGGGTTACCATTTGGGGGGAAGCAGTGGTCGCGGTTGTCGGGTCACTGTGGCGGTTAGACATACGCCTGGCTGGTCATTAGGATAGTCGACAACCTCAGTGGTATATTCAAGAGGGCCAATCGTACTGCTTTTAAATTACTGGAGTCAGCACCTTTACTTTCTGTCATTTACTTTTATGTTGAGAGCCGGTAGTCAGCATGCTTTACTTTTTCGAGTACTCACGGTGGGCCTTCTCCAACAGCCCTATGGGCGTATCACGGGATGGAGTTCGCGGCTTGTACCTGGAGTATACGTGCACTATGGTTGTAGTAGCACTAAACCCAAGACTCAGTAATGTTGTTTAGGTGGATGTGATTTAAAATGAATTACATAGCATATAGTGCATATGGTTGTGATTGTTGTGTGGTCCTTCTTTTCACTTATTTAGTTAGTGAGCTCATCCCACGTGTGCACCTCTTTTAGATGATTTTGCAGGTCGCCAGCTTGAAGATCAAGGGTTGGGGCCCACAGTTGAATTCCCCGAAGATGATTGGTGGGTCCCCGAGGAATATGAGCACCGTACGGATTGTACGTGCGAGGGCTGTGCTGCGGGACTGCAGTATTGACGCCGTACATGCTTTTACTTTTTAATTTTTTTGATGACCCCTTTTTATGTACTTGATACGTGAATTGTTATTCTTTTTATGTAAATATCATATCTGCGGGCCCACATGTATTTATCTATATACTACAATTTGGGTATCAAGTATATTGGGGGTATTTACAGGTAAATTAAGTCTTCTGCTGAACTTTTGAACATTTATCTTAGATGTGTGTATGCTGTGGTTGGGTACTATATCAGATGATCCTGGTAGGTTTGGGTTAACTGGAGTTAACCCGGTCACCGGTCCGGTTCTGTGTGAACGGGGTGTGACAACAGTGGTATCAGAGCGTGATGCTCTATTCACTCACAGCATACCATTTAGACCCTATAGAATCTATAATAGGAAATGGGATTGGGTAAATGTAAAAACTTTAAAGAGTTAAAAGCTAAAGAAAGAAAAAAAAAATGGTTGCATTTAATTATTGCATTTCATGGCATGCATTAGAAAATGTTTACTTGGAATAAATGAAAGATTTGTTATTTGATTTCATAACCCATTGAGTATGAATTTAATGAAATTTCAGTAGCATAACGACGCTAAAACAAGATTTCCAAAATTTTCACACACAAGCACCCGATAGACAACATATATATACCAACAAGCATAATTGATAAAGGCTAACTAATGATGCTACAACTAAATTACAATAAGTTAGCAAGCATGCGAAATTAACAACAAGTCACTAACAAAACATAACACCCCACAAGCAAGTCCAATTACAGAGAAAAGTACAACAGAAAAATGTAATATTATAAACAATATAGAGACAAGTGAAAGGTTGATGTTGAAGGGCGAGCTAAGTCCTCAGAGACCCTCGTCATCGTCTAACTCTACTACTCCATCCCTCCTAGTCCTCGATCTAACATTGAGCCAATGGTCATAGTAATCAAACCTTGAGTTCACTAGTTGTACATCCCTCCAAAGTCGAGAAAAATCCGCTGAAATAGCGTTGGCCGTCGTATCCAAGTCCTCGCCCAATCTTAGGAAGGAACTCTCTAAGGTAGCCTGCCTTTCTAAGATGATTTTCTCTCTAGAAGCACTCTTATCTAGTCTTCTCAGCAGCTGATCTTGCCCATCTTTCAAGGCCCTCATAGCAGTCATCATACTCTCAAAGTCGAATGCACTGCTCTCAGGTGGTGGGGCTCTATGCTGTGGGCCTATAGCCCTCGCGAAGTCAGGATCAGCACCCCTCGAATCAAGAGGCTCCTCCTCGAGGATATCCTCATCCAGAAAATCCTCCTCCTCGAACTGAGGAACATAATCCTCATCCTCCTCACTAGTTTCCTCCTCCATGGGAACATCCTCCCTAGGGGCATTCCTCCTGTCCTTGCCTCTCTGAGCCCCTGCTCTCTGAGGTACATCCATAAGGGCTTGGAGACCCATCCTTAGTAGGTTTTCCCTGTTAAACTTGTCCGCTGGAGTCTTTCCCTCCTCACCACTCAGATCCACCCCAAATAACTCAAAGATCCTGGTGAGGATCCTACCATAGGGGAAACCACCGTCCTCGGGGTGAGGTATGATGCTCCATAGTCTTAAATATGATGAAGGGCAAGCATAAATGCTCGGCACCTCCCTCCAAGGCCTTGTAGATGCAGAAGGCTATGTAGGCCACCATGAAGCCTACTTGGTTTCGGCGACCTCCTCTGGGGAATAAATTGAACTAGACCAGGCGAGCAAATACATGAACCTCTGGGTAAAATGTCGTCTCAGAATCTGGAAGCTCCTTGCTACCACAGATGGTCTCGTAAATGTGGTCCTGCGTCTCCGAACTTAAGGACAGGCCCACTGGCTTACTCCTTGGGGGACTGTAGAATTGATGCCTAACTGACGAAATGTCCAAAATGCTAGCGAGGGTGTCCACATTCAAGTGAATGTTCACCCCCTTCACCATACTGGTGATTGAGTATTCCCCATACTGGTAGGAGACCTCTAAATTGCAGTAGAATCTTTGAACCAGTTGTTCATAGCATGGACGATCTTTGTTGAGGATAGACTGGCAACCCAGTGCAGTAAATCTCTCATGAAGCTGAGTCTTGTGGAAATCACTGATTACCACGGTCTTCTCCATCATCACAGACCTCTTTAGAAAGGCCTGCCAGTTGGTTTCCGCCTCTAAACTTCAGAAAAGTCCCTCATCGTAGTTTGAAGGATCGATAGGGGCCTGTCCTTGTCGCCTTGTGCGAAGGACTGGGGAACTAGTCCCGACACTTTTCCTCTTGGAAGTTGTGGCCCTACGCAGAGTGGAAGAGGATGCGGGTTCCTTGCCCTTGCGAGAAGACATCCTGGTAAGAGAAGAGAAGAAATAATGATAAGTAAGGATGAGGAATAACAAAGGAAACAAATAGAAGGGTGAGCAACCACATGTAAAGGCACCTAAATACATAGTGTGGATTATGATAGAAAGGGAAGTGGATAAACCATGGAGAAATGAAGAGGGAGGAAGCCCCCAAAACATGATATCCACTAGCACATTGCAAGATAGAAATGTAACAAAGGCGTATAAAGCATGGTAAGTGAGAAATGATGGAAAAACCCCAAATCTCAATGTGCAAGATCAATCTAAGAAAATGAAAAGTCTCAAAATAGTGTAAAGCTTGAAGCTTACACGTCTATGATGGAATGCCTATCATTATACAATCAAGATTATGCAAAGAAATCTTCTATGATGACATTGAGGTGCAAGGAATGGAAGAGATTTAAGTTGTCCACAAGTATAAAATGATGTGAAGAGAATCATAGAAACCCAGAAATTTTTTTCAAGAAACCCAACACAAAAGAGATGGGTTTTCATGGAAAAGAGATGGATTTTCATGGAAAGAGATGGGATTTCAAGCATACACAAATTTCCATGATCTCTCCAACATTATAAGTGCAAATCAAGCATAAGGAATTTCATTTGAATTGTTAGTTGGGGAGAAAAAGGGTAGAGATAGAAGAAAACCCCAAAGTGGAAAAAATTAGGGCATGGTTTGGGATTTCTCTCATAAATTGAGAAGTAAAGCCTAAAACTATGAATGAATCACAAAGAAAACATCACATTCTCATGGAATGATTGTTCTATGGAAAGAAACATGAAAAAAATCAAGATTTGGGGACTACAAATGGATTCAACCTCCAAAGTACATGTTCCAAGAAGAGAAATGGAGAAGAGACTTACTTGAGAGTGGAGGAGTTGGATCTTCCCAAAATCCGTGGAATCGTTGAGTGAGATCGCGAGTGGAAGCGTCAAGGAACTCTCAAAAATCACCTGAGTGAGAGGAGGGGGAAGAAATGGGAGAAAAAGAGGAACAGGGGCTTAAAAGCCCTGTTCGTGTTCCGCCTCGGTCCGACCAGAGCTGCCCGCCGATTGTAGCCCGTCGGTTGGGAGAAAAAAAAAAAGGGGGTGTGTGGCTAGCACCATATAGTCAAGTGGGACCATCGTCCTACTTATTGAAGCACTAGCACCGTTTTTTTAGGATTAAGCTATGGCTAGTTACAAAACATCATACACTATAATATCCCGTGCGTTGGCATATGATTATGTGCCGATATAAATTTGCGGTGCTTAACCAATGTTGTGTATGGTATGTTCCAGGTGCAAGGACACGATGGTACGTACTAGATCCGGTAGCAATGCACGAGGTACCTCACGTGGTCCTCACCTGGTCAGTCGACCACCAAATCCTAGAAAGGTCCCACTCTGTGGGGCAAACCCCACCCCCACAACCTCCAGAAACCTTTGATCAGGGTGTGGCATAAAGGGACCCACCTGTGACTACACTTCCGAATCCTCCACCGGTCATCACTTCGGGTGATGTTGCAATCATAATCCAGCAGTCACAACAAGCCTTCCAGCAACAAATGCTTCAGCAGCAGCAGGCATTTATGGCTACTATACAGCAACATCTAGACCTTTCTCAAACTAGTTAACCTCCCTGGATACTTACTCCACAGGACCCACCTGTAGGGTCTGACACGGGGCCACAAGCTGGAGTTACACCTCCAATTCAGCCACTCAGCACTCCTCCGTATATGGTGCCCCCTCCATACCCTTACTACCCGGCATATGCACCCAATTACCCACCAACGAATAATACATCAAGGGTAGTGGAATCTTTCGAGAGGAATTTACCACCTGTATTCTTTAAGGTGGGAAGCGATCCTCTAGAGCCAAACCAGTGGATCCAAGAGCTGGAAAAGATATTTGAGGTGATTGAGTGCACTGAGGCATAGAAGCTTATTTGTGCGGGGTTGCAACTCAAGAACGAAGCCAACTCTTGGTGGTAAGCCTCTAAGCCTATATTGTTGGCCGCACATCCGGAACCCAGCTGGGAGCAGTTCAAGGAGTTATTTTTGGTCAACCATTACCCTCGTAGTTTCAGAGACCGTAAAGAGACGAAATTCATGGCCTTAACTCAAGGGAATAAGACTATCCTTGAGTATCAGCAGCAGTTTGAAAGCTTGTTCCATTTTGCCCCTAGGCATATGAGGTCAGCTGAAGAAAAGGCTGCAAGATTTCTGAAGGGATTAAAGGCGTCCATTGGGTCAGTGCTTGAAGTCTTAGATTTGACAGACTATGGCCAGATTGTGCAGAAGGCTAAGACCATGGAAGACAAGCAGAAGGGAGAACAGTCCCTCACACCTGGATTGTGGAAGAGGGCTAATCCATTTCCGGACATTGGCAACTCATCCAAGGTATACTGTGGGTCTTATAGTTCCGGGCCTACATATAAACAACCCCATAGGCCACCTGGCTACCTTCCTCGACCAACTGGTGGTTCGGGCCCTACATCTTTTCGCCCAAACACTAGTACGGTGCCTACAGCCCCAAGGCCACCCCAACCTCCATCTACAGCGGGTCAGGTGCAAGGGGGCCCCGTCCCATTTCAACGTCATAGATCCGTTGCTTTAATTTCCATTCCTATGGGCATTATGCTAAAGACTGTCGGGTCAGACCAGTCTTACCCCCCAATCAGCTGAGGAAGCTGAGGCCAGCACGGAAGTGGTAGCAGGTACATTCTAATTTAATATTTCCCTTATGCTAAATATTGGTAACCTGCTGTACTTATTTGCACTGTTGCACTAGGTGTTCTACCTATATCAGGTATACCAGCCTATGTCTTGTTTGATTCAGGAGCTACACATTCGTTCATATCTAAGAGATTTGCTGAGAAACTTGGTATGTCACCCAGGACACTAGATCATGGGATGATTGTTAGTATGCCTACCGATAAAGTTACACAGTTGAAAGAGGTGTATGGGCCGTGCCCAGTGGAAATCAGTGGGAAGAAATTGGATGCACAACTCATTAAGTTCAACATGTAAAATTTTAACGTTATACTGGGCATGGATTGGTTGTCTGCCCATCGAGCTAATGTGATGTGTGCTGAAAAATTAATTAGGGTGACAGATGATGAAGGAAAGGAATTGGTATACTGAGTAGATAAAATGAAGCGGGCTAGAAAGGCCCTCGTCTCTGCTCTTCAAGTGGTAAAGTTGTTGGAAAGTGGATGTCAGGGTTACTTAGCATCGGTACTTGATGTCGATACAAAGGTTACACCTCTAGAAGAGGTAAAGGTGGTTAAAGAATTTCCCGACGTCTTTCCAAATGATTTGATGCATCTACCGCCTGATAGAGAGTTGGAATTTGCCATAGACTTGATCCCTAGAATAGCTCCAGTGTCTAAAGCTCCCTACAGGATGGCACCAGCCGAACTGAAGGAGTTACAGATGCAGTTGCAAGAATTATTGGAGAAGGGGTTCATCCGCCCAAGTGTTTCACCTTGGGGTGCCCCAGTATTGTTTGTCAAGAAGAAGGATGGCAGCTTGTGTATGTGCATCGATTACCAGGAATTGAATAAGCTAATCATTAAAAATCGGTATCCATTGCCACGCATTGATAATTTGTTTGACCAACTACAAGGTGCAAGGGTATTTTTGAAGATAGACCTTAGATCAGGCTATTATCAGCTCAAGATAAAGAGCGGCGACATACCCAAGACAGCGTTCAGGACTCGGTATGGTCACTATGAGTTCCTAGTGTTATCTTTTGGGTTAACCAATGCACCGACAACGTTCATGGATTTAATTAATCGAGTATTTCATGATGTCCTCGATAAATGGGTAATTATTTTTATTGATGACATCTTGATCTACTCTAAGACAGAAGAGGAGCACACTCAACACTTGAGGATGGTATTACAGAGGTTGAGAGAACAAAAAATGTTTGCCAAATACAATAAATGTGAATTTTGGCTTGAACAAGTTGGATTCCTGGGACACATAGTGTCTGAGGCCGGAATCGAGATGGATCCTGATAAGGTGAAAGCAGTAGTAGAATGGGAAAGCCCTAAGAATGTTACTGAAATTAGAAGTTTTTTGGGCTTGGCTGGGTACTACCGGCGCTTCATTAAGAATTTTGCTCGGATCTCAGCACCAATGACTAAGTTAACCAAAAAAGGTGTGAAATTTGAATGGGTAGAGGAATGTGAGAAGAGTTTTCAGGAATTGAAGAAAAGATTGGTGTCGGCCCCTGTGTTGACCATCCCTGAAGGCACAGGTGGAATGACAGTCTACACTGACGCTTCTAAGGTGGGGTTGGGCTGTGTTCTCATGCAACGTGATAAGGTGATAGCGTATGCATCCCGACAACTAAATGAATATGAGAAGAACTACCCCACTCATGACTTGGAACTAGCCGCAGTCATTTTTGCCCTAAAGATTTGGTGACATTATTTGTATGGGGAGAAGTGCGAGATATATAGTGATCACAAAAGCCTTAAGTACTTTTTCACCTAGAAAGATTTGAATATGAGGCAGAGGAGATGGCTTGATCTCATAAAGGATTATGACTGCGACATTCAGTATCATCTCGGCAAGGCTAACGTAGTGGCAGATGCGTTGAGTCAGAAGGCACAGACTGTGTCACTCTCATAGTTAGCAATCAGCCCACCACTCGTACAAGAGGCGACGCTAATGGATGAAGCCCTCTTATATGAAGGAGCAACCTTAGAGCTTGAACATCAACTAGAAAACCTTAAATGGTTGACTATATCAATGGCGCTCTACAGGTGCATCCGTCCATTAGGCAAGAGGTGATACTGAAACAACCTTTGGATTCTGAATTGCAGCAGATCAGAGTTAAGATTCAAGATCAAACAATAAACGACCCTGATTTTTTTTTAGCCAGCGATGGGGCATTATTGTTTCGAGGAAGGTTGTGTGTGCCCGATGATTTGGATATTTAAGACAAGATAGTGCGGGAAGCACATAGATCTAAGTACTCACTCCACCCAGGAAGTACAAAGATGTATAAAGACCTTAAACAAAGTTACTGATGGCCAAGTATGAGAATCACAATAGCCCTATATGTAGCGACTTGTCATACATGCCAAAAAGTAAAAGCTGAGAGGCATCGACCTTATGGTACTCTTCAGCCACTCCCAGTACTAGACTAGAAGTGGGATAGGATTACAATGGACTTTGTCACCAGACTACCATGCACACCTAAGGGGATGGATGCGATATGGGTGATAGTTGATCGGCTTACTAAGACTGCTCATTTCATTCCCATGAATACCAAGTTCTCTATGGCCAAGTTAGCACAACTTTATATGGATAACATAGTACGCTTGCATGGAGTGCCAGTGAGCATTGTGTCAGATAGGGACCCAAGGTTCACTTCTAGATTTTGGCAAAGCTTCCAGCATGCTTTGGGATCACAATTGAATTTGAGTATTGCTTTCCACCCACAGACTGATGGTCAGTCGGAGCGAACCATACAAATATTAGAAGATATGCTCAGGGCATGTGCAATGGAAATGTGTGGTAGTTAGGAAGAATATATACCC
>NW_024869215.1:11752-12001 GCF_013358625.1 Macadamia integrifolia
TTCGCCCTCTCATGTGGGTTGAGACCGATGTGCTGCACAGCCCGCCTGAGGGCACCCACCTGAGAGGGTAGGCCCTCGGGGCCGACTGATGGGCCGACTGACAGGCCGATCGACGGGCCGACCGATGGGCAAATCGACGGGCCGACCTGCCCGTCGATCAAGACCGGTGGGTCGATCAATGAGTCACCCCACCCACCTGGGATGATCGGTGGGCCGTGACAGGTGGGCTGTCCGACCCACCCGAGAGGC
>NW_024869215.1:12993-16756 GCF_013358625.1 Macadamia integrifolia
GATTGCATGTGCGAGGGCTGTGCTGCGGGACCGCAGTAATGACGCCGTACAGGCTTTTACTTTTTGATTCTTTTGATGACCCATTTTTGTGTACTTGATATGTGAATTGTTATTCTTTTTGTGTAAATATCATGCCTGCGGGCCCACATGTATTTATCTATATACTACAATTTAGGTATCAAGTATATTAGGGGTATTTACAGGTAAATTAAGTCTTCCGTTGAACTTTTGAACATTTATCTTAGATGTGTGTATGCTGTGGTTGGGTACTGTATCAAATGATCCTGGCAGGTTTGGGTTAACTGGAGTTAACCCGGTCACCGGTCCGGTTCTGTGTGAACGGAGTGTGACAATGAACATATTAAAATGACGGTTGCAGAGACCATTACTTATATTTATAATAGAATCCTAAAACCCTAATCCATTCTTACAATGGATTAGGCTAAGTATATTCCAATTGGAGTGCGCCAAAGTAGTCTAGGTTCAATAGATCATTCTAAATCAGTTAAGCCCATAAAAACCCAACTGCAAGTTGTTATCCACAAATAAGCTCCCACTTCGATCCTTCACTCTCTTCCTCTTATATGTGCTTTTGTTGAGTGTCTTTTCCTCAGGTAGTTGACTTTTTCTACCACCTTGCCTTGTAAATCCAACATGTACCAAATGCAAGTCGATAGCGGAGAAATATCCATTGGGCAGTTTCCTTGAGAAACCATAACCTTAGTTCCCAACCATGCCAGCCCAAACTACATATTCGGGTGCTGACAAAATAGCAGCATTGATCAACTTCCTCAGCTTTGATGGGATACTTGGCATGGGCAGAAATCATCTTTCACTAGTGAACCAAACCAAACTTAGCTGTGGTATAGCTTTATCATTTTATCTCATAGGAGCTGAAAGTAGACACACATTTGTGTCCGGAATCAGTATTCTCATTATATTGTTCCAAGGTGCGAATAATTTAATCACAACCTTAGGACCATCAAACGCCCAATTTAAACAGGGCAAATCAATTTACTTTTAAAACTATTTAAACTGGGTTTGACAAACACAAATTCCATCAGGTCCTTCTGAAATCTAGCTCATCATTGTATTATCATACCATATGTTTCACGAGCTGCCTAATGTGTTCCCACAATGCCGTAAATGTGGTCCCCTAGTGTTCATCAAAGGATTTGTCGCGGAAACCTCACTAGCATCGATGGAGAGAGAGAGAGAGAGAGAAAGAGATTAGTATTTTTTACACAGTAATAGTATTTTACACTGATACCCTTCCATAGTAAATCAGTCCACTATATTCTATGGTTTCAAATTAGTGACTTTTCTTTTACCCTTGATTCAAAAACATTCAGAAACAAGCAAAAGAAGGGAGTGTGCAGCCTCTACCAGCACCCCTACAGTCTCTCTCCTCTGCCCTTATGGGTCATTTCAAATTGGGAGGAGAGAGACAAACTATGGGGACACTGGCAGAGGCTGCGCTTCCTCACAGAGAACATATTTTCCTTTCTAAATACACCTACAAAGATTTCAGACAATCTCTGGTTTCCTTTTTCCACTTACTCAGCCTTCTCAAAACAGGTCACTTTTTTGTTTTTCCCCACTGATCTAGCCCTTTTCTCATCTTCATCTTTGTGTGTGAATAGCAACGACCACCAGCATGTCAAATTATGATTATGGTCCGAATAGAACAGTGGGAACCAAGGAGAAAACATGTCGAAGGAGCAATATGAGCAAAGGGTGAGGCAAAATAATGTATAGGTGTCATTGCAGTTTACCAGTTGCCCATAATTTATTTACAGGTTTTGAGCATAAAATATCAAGTTGCAATGAAAAAGGGTTATATGTTCCTTATTTTCCGTTACACCCATTTCACATTGAAACAAACCAATCCTAGTAAAACTTGTAAACTAAGAGAGAATTTCCCACACAAAACTTCAATAAACAAGTATCTGCCTCTATGTATGTACCAAACCAAATGATGAACTGGGTTAGATCAATACTGCTCACTTTTCCAATTTAGTCTGGACATATAACAGCCAGAGACTAAAACCGGCATCAAACTTTCCGATTTTCAAAAACTGTTTTATTCAGTTTGAAAGTTTCCTAGATAAAGATCAAATTTTAGGCTGCATCAAGGGAGAGTCAGAGGCTGCAAGCTCCCAATAGCACAAAGAGGTGCCTCCCTGAGTCTAGTTTCAATTTCTTATCTTTCCAAAAGTTTATTTATTTTAAGGGAAAACGAACTCTGTCCGGGAGTATAGCGTATGCTAGTCCCTCCCTGAGTCTATCTCTCTCCTCTTCCCCATGAAAATTACATGTTAGCCCCTGTTTTGGGAGAGAGAGATTCAGGAAGTGCTAGCATATCCTACCTAGAGAAATCAATCCTTTATTTTAAATTCATTTTAAAATTGTGGTACCAAACCAGGCCCCTTTACGGCTTTGGTGTTAGTCCAGTTTAAAAACTATGCTTCCAAACATCTGCTGAACTCATATTTGCATCAGGATTGGGAGAGGATTGTACCTTTGCTAAACCAAAAAATGCAACGTGAGAACCAATCAACAAAGGTTAGGGATCTTTCATACTTCCTTCAGATTAAAGGATGCCTGGTCCTTTCGCAACCAAAAGTTCAGTAAAATAGAATCAATGATCACCTGCACCAAAATTCAAAGTGAGCTGGTATTTGTTCTTTGCAATGCAGGGTAAATTTGAGGAGAGAATAGATATGAAAATACAACTCCAACAAGTCACCTGGTTAATATGTGCTGCAACACAAGGAAGAACCAACAACCCTGATTCACCCAGGGAACCCCTGAGCTGCTCCACCACTGTTACCACAATTACCAGCGCTTTCTACAAAACCATGTTACGACAAGACTTAGTAATCAATTAATTCATGTTTAGAGGAATACCTCCACCAAGCAAATGCACAGAAAGGAGTTCTACATAACAAAACTAGACTAATTAGAGTCTATAGCAGGAAGTAAGAATTCAGGCAAACAGTCATTAATTCATGCTAATTCTGCCATGAGATCTTCTAGGTCAGACTGTATACATAGTATGGGTCCCACCCCCTTGGATGAGCACCAAGAATCCTAAATTCTTTTAGAAAATAGTTATTGTCGGTATTATATTAGGAAAACTCAGATAATGAGAAAGCTTTACCAACTGACCTGGCTAGAAACAATAATAAGAGCACAGGCATTTTCTTTCTTTGCAAAAACTGATTCACAGCCGCCAAAGAGTGATGATAGGCTCTGTACTAAGAGGGTGTTAAAAACTAGCAAGGCGAGATGCAAGACTCTGCAACAGAGACAATCAATGCTGTTCTTTGTTAGGATTCCAACAAAGACAGTAAACTAATAAAGATCTTATATATTTTGTGGAGAAGCATCATGTATCATAGTGGCTGTGGTACCTTCACCATTCAGTGTGAAGGCACAGCCAGTTTTAATCATCCTGCATTATAGAAATCAACAGCTGCAATCCTAGTACACTACAATAACAGCCAAAGAGGGGCAGAATCGCAATCTTTTGACCCTATTATCACAGAGCCCACATGGAGGCTTCAATGGTCCAATACTGCCACAGTTTGAAGGGTATGGGCTTTTAAGTTACAGATACGATGTGTATTCTTTCAGAATTTTTGGCTTAACTTTCTCATTTTAGCTTCTTTCTGGCTGATAAGGTGGTCATTCTGGTTAATCCCTGTTTGACTGAAACGGAAATGGTTTTGTTGAATATAATTTAGGACAACAATTCTCT
>NW_024869215.1:16776-30393 GCF_013358625.1 Macadamia integrifolia
GAATACATAGCTCAGAGATGAGGGGCATTCCTGATGATGGAGCTAGGCAGCTCCTAGGAGTTTACAATATGACAATTCCTAGAGGTGGGGTTACGTAATGTAGAGTTCCGTGAGATTTTTCCCTTGACATCAAAGGATATAGAACTTCAAATCTTATCCAAAGAGCGAGAATTAGAGATCCATTTCCTATGGTTTCTCTCCATCCAAATCTGATTGATGGTGGCGTAGAAGGCAAGTTTTCCCACAAGGTCACAAATTGTTTTTCCCTAGAAAGTCATATCCATCAAAATCCATTCCCTATAGAGAGGAAGGATTCTTCTATTTGCTGGCCAGCATTTGGAGATGACACCTTTTCATATGGAGTTGGAGACAGGGCAGACGAAGAAAAGGTGCTTAATATCTTCCGGCTCATTTCCACAAAGGATACACATAGGGTTTACCGGGATGCCTATGTGGATAAGCATAGATTTCGTGGGCAAGGAGTTGGTGAAGGCTCTCTAGGCCATGAAGCTCTAACGGGCGATGTGGTGTGGGAACCATATGAGTCTGTGCCAAGGAGAGGTTGGTCAATGTATCCTGACAAAATCCCAAGCAACCTTGGAAGAGAAAAGCTTAGAAGCAGCCGGCAGCCAAAGGAAAGTATCTTGCCTTTGCCTTTGAGATGTCTGGATTGGAGGCAGGAAGTTCCAAATGTCATCAAGTTGGGGCATGGATTGACTCGGGGAGCACCAGCTACCCGAAGAGATGATATCTGACAGTAGGGCAAACTTGGATAAACCCGAGTTGTATATGCTTCTAGCACTAATAGTATGGTAGAGAATGTCGTTAGGGTGCCAAGGGTTGAGCCAAAGAAGAGTTCTGGTTCCATCTCTAATTTAGGAAGAGATGGCTGAAGAAATAGAGTGCCGGGTATCCATGATCTTTCTCCAAAATCAAAAAGCATCAATAGGAATTTTGGCTGTCCAAAAGGATTCCTACTTGATAAGGCTCGAATATACCCAATCGACCCATATACTCTTCTTTTTAAAACAATTTTCCAAACAAGCTTGATAATACCTGCACGATTGACATCCTTGATCCTTCTCAACCTTAAGCCTCCTTCAGATTTGGGGAGACAAATAGCAGCCCAATTGATGGGGGCGAAGAAATCTAAAGCACTTACTTCCTTTCCATAAGAAGGCTACAAAAATGGATTCAAGCTTAGAGATGATAGGTTTTAGGAGGCCATATATACCGGACCAGTAAATGTAGGAAGCTTGCAGCATAGATCTGATGAGCTCAAGCTGGCTAGTAAAGGACAATAGCTTCCCTTTCCAAAGTTGAAGCTACTTCCTGATGAGGTCAAGCATAGGAGAACAATGATGATCAGTGAGCTTGGCCGAAATAAGAGGAAGACCAAGATACTTCACCAGAAGCCGCCCAAGGTAAAACTAGTTTGAAGAAACAGAGATGCTTTGTCCAAGTCAGAAATCCCAGATAAGAATAAGAGGGACTTGGTCAGATTGATACGAAGACCAGACAAGGCTGCAAACTGGTTTAAGAAAATCATGATGTTAAGAAGAGAGGAAGGATCTGCTTTGGAGAATATTAGGTCATCAGCAAAAGCAAGGTGGGTAAGCTTCATAGCTTTACACTTGGGGATGGCAGAAATGAGGTTCTGATCCGTGGCCACTTGTAGACTTCTGGAGAGGACTTCCATAGCTAAGCAGAAGATGTAAGGAGAGAGGGGGCATCCCTGTTTGATTCTCACTGAAGAGGAGAAATATCCTGTCAATCTACCATTCACCACCACAGAGAACTGAGGGTAGGCTATGAAGTGACGGATCCAATTGGAGAATTTTGGAGGAAATCCCATGCTGTTAAGGACCGAGATAATGCAATACCATCTGAGAGAGTCAAAGGCCTTGTGGATATTTTTTCATGAGAGCAGCTGGAGAGTGCGATTTTTTTTCAAAGCCTCTAACAATCCCATACTGAAGCCATCCGGACCTGGGGCTTTGCTTGCCTTGTGGGAGGGAATGGAAGCTGTGATCTCATCATCAGTAGGGATAGCGATAAGCATGTTAGACATAGTCTTAGTGATGGGTTTATCCAAGATGCCATTTGGGGTTTGAGAGGTAGAAGTTGAAGCCGGATTTAACAAGTTCTTGAAATAGTCAACCGCCTCACTTTTTATCTCATCTACTTTGTGAGCCTGAATTCCTTGAGAAGTAGTCAGCTTGAGAATAGAGTTGAAATTGTTTATGGCTTTCATAGATCTAGAGAAATATGTTGTGTTTGAATCACCCAGTTCCAACCAATTGATTCTGGGTTTCTGCTTGAGGAAGCTCTCTTCTTAGGCCAAGAGGGAGGAGAGATTAGTAGCCTCAACTTTCTCTTCATCAGCCAAAGAGTGGTTGAGGGGATTTGACTGCGACTGGATCTGAATAGATGAGAGGTTGTTCTTCCAAACATTAACTTGAGAAGAAATAATCCCGAAGGAGTTAGTGTTCCAGGTTTTGAGGGTTAATTTGACATTTCTCAACTTTCTGGCCAAGGCTAAAAGAGGTGTGGAGAATGCATTGACCGGCTTCAGCCATGCCTCTTTCACAATGGAGGGCTAGATGGGATGTCTACACGTCAAAAAAATTGTAGGGTTTTGGGCCAAAGGAGGTGTAGCGATGGATGGAAAGGTAAATGGGGCTATGATTAAAAATACTTGGGTTCTCAAAAGATGCATGAGAGGAAGGGAAGGTAGTAAGCCAAGCTTCATTGACTAGAATTTTGTCAAGCTTGCAAGCAATATGGGTCTGAGCCGATCTTTTGTTGTTCCAAGTAAATTTGTTTGCAGACTATCTAACATCATTAACAGAAATGTCTTCAATAGATGAATTGAGAGTCTTAACACTAGATATGTCAAGAGCCCTCCTTGCTTCTCGTGAGAGTATCTGACCACATTAAAATCCCCACAGATCCACCAAGGGTGAGAGCCTGACTGATTTGCAATGAATCTGATGTCATTTTAGAGGTTCTCCTTGTCAAATACCCTGTTTGAGGCATGGATGGCAGTAAGGAAAAAGGAGGTGCTGCTAACAGGATCCGAAATAGAAAGATGGAGGTATTGGGATGAAGAAAGGAGGGAGACATTCAGCTTAACTTTGTCCCACAAAAAGCAGATATGCCCATTGGGGTGGGAAGAGTGGTTGGTGAGGAATAGCCAACCAGGGGTGATAGAGGAAACAATTCTGGCCAAGGACGAATCCTTGACATGAGTTTCTAACAAGTAGCAAAAAGAGAACCTTAATTCTTTTATAAGTGATCTCACTATGGCATGCTTACAAGGGGAGTTTAAGCCCCTAGAATTCCACACTAATCCTTGGGGCACTAGGAACAATTGGAAGGGGGTGACAACTGCACCACAGGGATGTCACAGGCTTCCAGCGATGGATGGGACTTGCTTCTCCTTTGGTAAGGATGAGGAGTGGTGGAGGGGCAAGCCTGTGGGAGATTGCAGCCAGGGTCAAGGTGTAGGGCAATGGTCTTGGAGGAAAAAGGACGATGGGGTTTTTTCTTAGGCTTGGGATGAACATTGTGGCAGTCAGGTAAAGAGGAAGGACCAGACTTGGTCAAAAGATGGGTTGGAGGATCTAGATCCAAGCCCGAGCCGGATGGTTCGAAGATGAAGAGGAAGTGTAACACCTTGAATTTTGAAGCAGCTAACCTGTGTTAGGACCTAGCTGAAACAAGGGCAGGAGGCTGTCATTCTGGGAACCTACATGTACAACAGTAAGAGCAAATTGGTAAGTTTACTAGCCCAGTAGGGGAATAAAATAGCCAGAAACTTGGAATAAGTCCCACACATGGTGGACTATATAGGACAGAGGTTTAGACAGCTCGGGGGCAAAAAATAAGGCAACCGGCAAGTTACCCTGTTGGAAAACCAGCCTACCAATTTGGGTAACAGAATGCTGGAAATTGGGTTTTCCTCTGTGGCCCCCACCTCTTTGCAGTACAACTCTAGTCACTTACACCATGCGTAGAGGCATATTTAGGGATCCTAATTCACTATTTACCTCAAAGGCCAGTAGGGTCTAAGTGGTGTAATTAAATTTTGAAGTAACAAATAAATGAGGTTAATTCTTGGAGTGCATAGCCAAACGGTCTGTTTTGGCTGAATATAAGTGAATGGGGCTGCCTCTATTCACCATTTTTACTGCAAAAATTTGATGGAACCAGATAAGAGAGGAAGAGGAAGAAAGAAAGAGAAGGAGATGGAAGGAAGAAGAAGAAGAAGAAGAGGAAAGAAGATGGGGTTGCTATCCTATTTCTGTTCAGCTACTGGTAGGGCTGTACAAAGCCCAAATGCTACTGCTGCCCCTATTTTCTTGTTGTCCAAAGGAAACCCTAGGTCTGTCAGTTTTTCATTTCTGCCACAATTGGAAATGAGGTATGGAGCTGAACAACTGCACCAAGACACTCCCTACTGCAAGATCCAAGAACCGAGAAGAGGTAATTTCCCCTGACCTAACCCAGTGAATTTGTGGTAGGATAATTCTGCCAGTAGGTTAGGATTAGCATTAATTGCAATTGGAGGTAGGGAAATGGCTGTGGGAACTCAGTTCATCTCTCTACAGCTAAAACCCTAATTTTGGGACCCAATTGACTGTGCAATTATCCCTAAAACCCTAGATCATAGGGCTTTTCCCAATTGGGTAGAGTTAAATGAAATCGGAGATGGGTTAAAGCCTACATACGCTCAATTTTGTCCAAGAATGGACAGAAGTTGTAGTCGGGTTACCCGGGTAGGAAATTGGGAGAATTGAAACCCAATCGGCCCTTTGTTCAATGAATTGGGCTGCAATCAGCCAAATTGACACTTTACCCAGATTGAGCATGACTAACATAGTCTATAGAGTGAATTTGAAGGCCCAGAAGTCCAACTAATTGCCCCGGTAGATTATGTCCACAGATGGGCAGAATTTTATGGTTTGTAGACCTGAATCGGTTGGCACGAGCGGCCAGCCGGTTGGGCCAGACCATACCCGTCGGTTGGGGTCTCAGAACCCTAAACGGTTGCTAGTTGGGTCTAAGGGTGGGGCCTACTGATACATTTTTAGTGAATTTAAGCCCAGTAAAGATGGCTATGGTAGGGATCCCAGAGCCCAAATCCTATCACTGAACTAGCTGAGAGAACTCTACCATAGTTAGGGGATGTCCATAGAGAATGGAAGACTAAGCCCTTTACAATAAATAGTATAGAGAGGAAAGAAGAATGTGTTGGAAATCAGCCCAGTTAGCTGAGGGCTATGATAACTCACAAGTTACCTCTGATGGGTGTCTGATGACCTAAGTACAATGTGGCTTAGTATGGTTAGACAAATAGGAAACCTTGAGATTCTGTGGGTTAGATTAGAGGCCGTAGGTCACTATTGGGAGAGATGCTGGTCTGGAATCAATGCCCCTGTCTGACAGTTGGTCTAGATTCCGGTGAGAGAATTCAACAAGAGTTTAGGGAATTGGGTTGTCTTTAGACAGTGAATAATGAAACTAACTTGAAATATTAATTGTTTAACTAGGCACCTAAGATACTCGACAAGGATACACATGGATGGAAATTCAATGAAAATGCATCAGATTCGGGTATCAAGGTGAGTAGGTGATTGTTTTATTTTACAGAGTGTTTTTATATGCTTTTACGTTTCTGCATGCTCATGTGTAATGTGTTGGAAACCCTATTTTGGATTTATTTTATATAATATATATATTGCATACGTGGCATGATTTTACCAAGATTGATGTGACAGAGGTTCTGTGGATGAGTAGTATTATAGTTGTGTGATGAATCCTATGGATGCATGTAGATGCATATGGTTAGGATCACATCCTAGTGCTATAACCCTTGCCAATAGGGGTAAGATATTGGCTAATCCCACTTGGTGGTAGGTTGCGGAGGACTACTATGCCCAGATACGATGTACTATATCTTGAGAGGGCACAACATGGTATAGCATACTGTACGCATAGCTGTCAGACAGCATAGGAGACCGATGACAGTGTGGGATTCTGGGACCATGGTTGTAAGGGATTACTATTTAGGGGATGGTTGGGGGACCGAGGTTCTTTCCGGGACTGGCTGACTCCTGCCTGCAACTGGCATGTATCTTTGAGGCCCAACGTACTGGGCAGGGGATACCACCTATGTTGCTTATAGTACTTATACCCACATATTGAGACCTAGTATATAGAATGGATATTATTAATAAAATGGATCATGTGGCTGTGCATTTGTGGATATTATTGTGAGTGTGTGTTGGCATTATGACATTGTGTATGCTTAGATGTTCATCTCTCACTGGGCTTGTGAAGTTCACCCCTCGTGGATTTATGTTTTTAGACGGTGGAACTTGAGCTGGAGTGGATCGAGACTTGGCAATGGTTGTGAGGTTGTGTCAGTGAGACATGTGGTGGACTGAGATTTCCTTTGCTTTGATGTTTTATAATTATGCCTGTAAGATGTGATTATATTATGGTAATTGTGAGTTATAATTTAGTTGTGTTGATAATTATTATTTATCATCTAGAGTTTATCATCATGGGTTATATAAAATATTAATTTCCCCTTATATGCGTACTCTGATTTAATAAATGATTTTATACTTGTGTAAGTTCATCTCTACATCATATCCTGGTGGTTCAGGCTAACTGGTATGGAAGGTATCCAGTGCCGCATACCTTGGCCTAATTTGAGGCAGGGTGTGATAGGAAGTGTGCTGGGCTTGGGTCAGAGGCACAAAAGGCAAAGGGGCCAGATTAAGGGGTTGACTGAACTGAATTTGGGCCTCATCGAGACTGAAGGGTATGGGCTTGGACATAATTGTAGAGTTTATGGGCCTGGTCATAACTGCAAGATCCAGAGGAGACGGCCCATCAAGAGAGGAGTCAGTGCGGAGGGAGGATGAGACCCTTTAGTAGGTTGATGTGTCAATGTTGAGCATAAAAGGGGGACAACATCCTCCTTTCTCGGCACAGAGATTGGAGGGAGATCTCTGCTCATAGGGGAAGGCGGCGATGGCGACCTCAGCAGAGAGGACTTGGAAGTGGGAGATCCAGAGTTGGAGTTGTCACCATCCGTATCCAAGGAACTCTCATTGGAATCTAAGCTAGAAGATTGATCTGGGTCCTCATCGGAAGAGGAAGTCTGAGAAGAGATGGCAGTATAATCCAAAGCATGTCCGATAGGGGAGGGTGCTCGCACGTCAACATCACCTTCACCAGTCAAGATTGGATGTTCGAGGCACCTAGATGCATCAGCCAAAATTGTAAACCTATTCTGACCAGAGGTTAAACCCCTGTTATAGATCAGAGGGTTAAAGAAGAGAAGCTCGGCAGGGATTGCAGTGGTGGCTCTAGAGGAGTTTTGTTCACAAGCGCAACCTATTCTTCCTCGACCTCTGGCCATAGGAAGATAAGGAGGTCTAGATCCTGGCTGAGACATTCTGGATTGATCGTATAAGTGGACAGATTCCACCAGCTCCGTATGCAAGGAATCATCTCTGTCCGAGGGAGCCAGCTTCGGAAGGCAGTAATTAGTGTTATGGAGAAACACTATACAACCAAGGCACTTGGGGGGGTTTCCATTCAAATAAGCCCGGTTGCTGGAATGCAAATTTGTCTCCATCCTGAATGGATATAGAGTGGGGAAGTTCTGCAATAGCATCCACCACAACACAAATTTTGGCATACGCAAGTCTGTCTTTTTTGTTCGTCTGAGTATCATAACATATAGGAGTACCCAAGACTGATCCTATAGCACTCAGTCATCAGCACACCAGAAGTGCAAAAGGAGCCCAGGAAGGGAGATCCATATTGGAATAGTGGAGAAGTACACAAGGTTGAGTAGAAGTTGATGATGCCAAGGTCTGACGAAGATGGGAGATCATCCAACGAGCCATGGCCCTCCTTTAAGACATCTTAGGCGATCATGATCATCAGAGATTCTGAACAAAAAGAATCCATGGTCCAGAAGGAATGCGTCAACAGTTCCAACAGTTTGCCATTGCTTTAAAGGGAAAGCTCACTATATGGAAGGGTGGTCGCTTTCCAAGGAATTGTCCCAGAAGAGAGTTGTTACAAGGGGAAGCCTCAAAGTCAAGGAGACCCTTGGGACAAACAACTTGGGAATCACCTCAGTGGACGGGAGGGAAAAAATGCAGAGGAAGGCTCATTACAGGGGTGGAAAGCGAGGGCTTGAAATGAGAGTTCCAGGGAACTCCCAAAGGAGGAGGGGGGGAGGAGGAGGAAGGAGGCGGAAGGGGGGGAAGAGGAATTAGCAGGGATGGTGAAGGAAGAGTTTTCTGGCAAGGGGGCACCACAACCATAGTCTGGCCAGATGCTGGAGGTCAAGAAGACCCCGCCAAAGAACTTATGTTTCAAGATCAAAGTTCTTTACGAGGAACTTCCATTCCGCGATGAACGTATTTTAAGTTGGAATTAGTTAAGTTAAACCTGAAGTGAAAAGAATGTTAAAAACCCTAAGTACAAACAACGTAGAAACACAAAGGCTTATAATACTTAGCCTATTGAAATTTGGTCGCTATACTCCCACATCCAGGCTTTGATCTCGACCCAGCCAAGCAAGGAAGTGAAGATGCAACAAACTCCTTAGCCTCAAAGGAATTAACAGGGATGGTGGAGGAAGAGTTCATAATTTTTAGATATACAAGAGATCAAGGAACATTCTAGGAGGAGAATCTTTGCTACTCTTACCTAATATAATTGTAAGCTTTGGTAATGAATTTGAATGATTAAACACCCACCAAATAGCATAATGTACCAAAAAGAAAATAAAAACATAGCTACTATATATAACTAGAATTTATTTTACCTATTAATTCCTAATTAGGCCTTTGTTTCCCCTTCTAGTTTGTATGTAGTTCTCATCAGACCACACTAAGAAGCATGATTTAATAATAGACATTCTAAGTGTTAATTGTTGTACTACAATGGCTTAGGTCAGTGGTCCATTTATTTTATATGTAAATAACACTACACTGCCAATAAACATGAACCATAGTTGTCAAAGCGGTAAAGTGACCTAAGGCGGTGGAGGGGTGCCTAAGTGTTTAACCAACAAGGTGACCACCTAGCCACTGCCTAGGTGACCAAGGCGCCCAAGTGTTATTTTTTATTTCTCCTCTTTTCTAGTATTATTTAGTATGTTACATTGTACCTTATATCATAAAAACTCAACATTAAGCCACATTACGTCATAAAAAATTCAACATTAAGCCACATTAAATCATAAAAAATTCAACATTAAGCTACATCTAGAGAAATCTTCTTGTTCTCTAATAAGTTTGACTATCAAATGATTTTATTTTTATCTAATAATTTTTATATTAGGTAGAGCAAAAAAACCAACTTTCTACAAGTCTAAGATTACTTAAATCTAAATTGTAATGACAAATTTATATTTTAATCAAACTTATTTTAAAGTTTGCGAATGTTGTAAAATTTCCTAAATGAAAATAATCTATGGACATAAAAAAAAATTATTTTACTGCACTTTTTAGCAATGTTTTACTATGATAAGTGTTGAATGGAGTAATGACTTGTGTCTAATATGACACTGACCCTCTTTATTTATAACAATGGAGAGAAGGTTCTAGAGAATTACAAAGACCATTAAACTCCTTAGGGTCTGTTTGGTAATTGATAATTTCCCTAAAACCCATAAAACCCATTATTATAATACTCCCCCTCAAGTTGGTGTATAGATGTCACATATGCCCAACTTGCAAATAATAGGATGAAACATCTTACTACTAAGACGTTTAGTAAATATATCAGCAAATTGTTCATTTCTGGGAACAAAAGGCACAGTGATAAGGCCCAAATCCAGCATCTCTTTGATGAAGTGTTAATCGATCTCCACATGCTTGATTCGATCATGCTAGATAGGGTTGTGAGCAATGCTAATGGTATATTTTTTGGCACAAAAGAGCTTTATAGGAAGGGTAGCAGGAACAACTAAATCAGTGAGAAGACCATGAAGCCATAGGAGCTCATAAATGTCGTGTGCCATAACACAGAAATTTGCTTCAGCACTTGAACGGGCAACCACGGCTTGCTTCTTGCTACGCCATGTAACAAGGTTACCACCAACAAAGGTACAATAACCAATAGTGGACCCATGGTTATCAGAGGAACCTGCCCAATCCACATCTATGAAGGCCTCCACCCTAAGCCTTAAGGTGATCATGAGGAGAAAAAAGGATGCCAAGTCCTGGGTTAGATTTTAAGTACTAGAGAATATGCAGCACAACTTCTATGTGAGTCAAGTAGAGATCATGCATGTACTGACTAACCAGGCTGGCCGTAAATCCTATGTCAGGGCGTGTATGAGAGAGATAGATCAACTGCCCCACTAATATCTAATATCTCCCCTTATCTACTGGATCACCTTCCTTGCTACTCAGGTGACCATTAGCTTCAATAGGAGTGTCTACTGGCTTACACCCCAATATGTCTGTCTCAGAGAAATGATCAAGCACATACTTCTGCTGAGACAAGTAGATCCCACGAGAAGACTTGGCAACTTCAATGCTGAAGAAGTAACGAAGTTGTCCTAGGTCTTTGATCTCGAATTCCTCACTCAAGTATCTCTTGGGGTGAGAGATTTTTGCCAGATCATCACCAGTAACAACAATATCATCTACATAGACTATTAGGATAGCAATCTTCCCACCAGATCTCTTAATGAAGAGAGTGTGGTCGACATTTCTTTGAGAGTAACCTCTAGCAACCATAGCCTTATGGAAACGTCCGAACCAAGCAAGAGGGATTGCTTCAGTCTATATAGAGCATGTTTCAACTTGCATATCTTCCCTTGGTTTTTGGAGTAAGTGAACCCAGGAGGAATGTCTATATACACTTCCTCCTCAAGTTCCCCAAGAAGGAAGGCATTCTTCACATCAAACTACTAGAGATCCCAATCTAAGTTGGCGGCACAAGCCAAGATAACACGAATTGTGTTCATCTTAGCAACTGGAGCAAAAGTCTCCTGGTAGTCAATCCCACAAGTCTATGTGAAGCTTTTAGTAATAAGTTTGGCCTTGTACCAATCTATTGTAGCATCAACCTTTTGTTTTACTGTGAAGACCCACTTGCATCCAACTGTCTTCTTTTGTGAGGGAAGACACACATCCCATGTGTCATTCTTCTTCAGAGCCTATATCTATTCAACTATAGCTACCTGACACTTCCTGCCAGGTATGAGGAATGGACACAGAGGAAAGAGAAGACACAAACTATAGTAAGAAGGAGAGAATGAGTCATAAAAAATAGTTTTAGTAATAGGATATAAAATACAAGACCTAATGCCTATACGAACAATAATAGGCAACTCAAGAGATTAATCAACAAAGGGAGAAGGAGAATTACCAGGGACCAAGGGGACAAGATCAGACTCGAGAGGAGACGACTAGCATAGTAGGGTAGGTGCTGGATGTGTAGTGGTCTAAGTCTACTCTCTATGACTGTGCATATGTATATTTGACCAAGGCACAGTAGGGGTAGTAGGAGTGTCACTCTCCCCCTGAAACAGGATATTAGCAGAGATACCAATTTCAAGAGACGGCGGCACATCTTCCACAATGGAAGGAGACTCCCCCTGAAGAGGTGTCGTAGTGTAGTATGATGCAGATTCATGAAAGACAACATCTATAGTCACAAACTAACACTGAGTAAGAGGATGAAAACACCGATAGCCTTTCTGAGTAGGGCATACTACAGAAAAATGCATCGAAGACCACGAGGATCAAACTCTCCATGAGGATGATGATCACGAGTATAGCGAGCACTACCAACTACCTTAGTTGGAACAGAAAAAGCAGTAGAACCTTAGAGAAGATCTAGAGGGGAGTGGAAGGCATGCACCCAAGAAGGCATTCAATTGATAAGAAAGGCAGCAGTGAAAATTGCATTGCTCCAGTACTAGGGAGGAACATGCAGTTCAAACTTAACAGAGCATGCTACCTTACAAAGGTGGCGATTCTTCCGCTCAGCAACCCCATTCTAAGCCAGAATATCCACACAACTAGTCTGATGAATCATCCTATGATCGGAAAGGTAAGCTTGAAAGGACCCTTCAAAGTATTCCTGACCACTGTCGCTTCGAAGGATCTTAATTGTAGCATCGAACTGAGTCTAAACCATGTGGTGAAACTGCTGAAAGCAATAGGTCTCACCCTTGGTTCGCATCATATAAACTCAAGTAGTCCGAGAATGACAATCAATAAAAGAGACAAACCACCGATATCCATTGATAGACACATAGTGGGATGGACCCCAAATATCAGAATGTATCAATGAAAAAGGAGTGGCACTTTTCTTTCCAGAAATAGAATAAATGATTCGAGTTTGTTTGGCCAAAACACATGCCTCACAAAAAAACTAACTCAAATTACAATTTTTAGAGGAAGGAAAAACTCTAGCTAAAGTTCCCAAAGGGGGATGTCCCAACCGACGATGCCACTGCAATAACTCAAAGATGGGAGGTGACATAGAAGATGTCTGAAGAGCCTGACCAGAGACCAACGTTGAGTCATCGTCAAGCAGATACAGACCACTATGTTCCCTATCACAGCCAATTATTACCCCTATCACCAGATCCTAAAAAACATAATGAGACGGGAAAAATGTGACTTCGCAATTAAGACTGGAAGTAAGACTACTAATAGACAAAAGGTTAGTGGGAAAAGAAGGAACATGTAATACAGTAGAAATGGATAAAGAGGGGGTACAACTAACAGAGCCCTTCCCAAAAATAGTGGAATAAGTCTCATTAGTCAATTTGACCTTACCAATACCAGGACAAGTAGTGTACTGTGAAAAAAGAGACAAGCGGCCTGTCGTATGATCAGAAGCCCCAAAGTCTATAATCCAAGGGGTAGAAGGGACAGACATAGTATGGCCACAAAAGGAGATACCTGAGCCAGAAGGGGTAGAATGAGCAGAGCTCGTAGTAGCAGGTGCAGGTGTAGGAGAGTCAAGACGTGTCAAGAGGCACCAGAGAGTAGTAAGCTCGTCAAATGATAGCGAGGCGACTAAGGAACTAAGAGCAGAGTCAGAGTTAGGGCTCTCAGTATGGTTGACATATGGTTGGCTTGCCAAGAAGTACCGGCACGACCCTTCCCTCGCTCTTTTCTAGATGTATCAACAGGATGACCATGAAGCTTCTAGTAGTGCTCCTTGGTGTGATGCTCCTTCCCATAGTAATCACACTTCACTGGAGTCTTAGTAGAGGAGATACTAGACTGTGGGGCTACACAAAGGGCTAAGTGCCAGAAACAAGTGCAGATCTCTTAGTAGGAGTGGCAGCTTACTGCGGAAGCATAGTGGTACGTCGACTATCCTCAAGTTGGATCACAACATATGCTTAATCTAAGGTAAGAAAGGGGTCACGACTCAAAACCTGGGACTGTAACTGATCAAATTCCACATTCACATCTGCCAGAAAGTCGTAGACACTGATTTTGTCCTCTTGCTTCTGAAACTTGGTGACATCTTCCATGGTGGAAGGAGTATTACTCTTTATAAAAATCCAACTCAATCCATAATGACCGCAACTCATAGTAG
>NW_024869216.1:0-19859 GCF_013358625.1 Macadamia integrifolia
AAGTCTTTGTACGGATTAAAACAGTCCTCACGTCAGTGGTACTTAGTAATCCACAAAACGGTCCTTAAGTTAGGATTTGTGGCAAACGAGTTGGACAACTATGTATATATTTTGAAGAGGATAAGTAGTTTTACTATTCTCTCCTTGTATGTTGATGACATATTGTTGGCTGGAAATGACTTGGATATGCTAAATAGAACCAAGTATGAACTTAGTAGCAGATTTGAAATGTAGGATATGGGGGAAGCATCATATATTCTAAGAATTCAAATCATTATAAATCGAACACAATGTAGATTATGTTTGAGTCAAGAAAAATACTTAAACTCTGTGTTAAAAAAATTCGAAATGCAGAATGCAATCTCTCATCAACTCCAATAGTATTGGGAAAGACTTTATCAAAAAGTCAATGTCCTCAAGAAGGATAGGAAAAGTTTAATGTACCTTATGCTCAGGCAGTAGGTAGTTTGATGTACGCAATGTTGTGTACACAATCAGATTTGGCCTATCCAGTCGGTTTGGTAAGTAGATACCAAAGTAATCCTGGCTCTGCCCATTGGGAAACTGTGAAAAGGATTATGAAGTATATTAAAGGAACTAAACACTTGAAATTGTGTTTTCAAGCAGAAAAGCTTGAGGTTATTGGATACTCCGATGCTGAATTTGGAGGTGACAAAGATGATTGTAAGTCTACCTCTGGTCATATGTTCATATATGGAGGTGCAGCAATTTCTTGGGGTAGCAAGAAACAAGGGTGTGTTGCTAGGCACACACAGGAAGCTAAGTACATTGCTTGTAGTATGGCAAGTACTCATGCAATCTGGATAAGATGGTTTTTAAATGAATTTAGGCTGGATCTTGTAAATGGACCAATGAAAATATTCTATGATAATCAAGCAGCAATAAGCTTGATACACAGTGGTGCAAATAGCTCAAAGGGAAAACATGTAGAAATACAGTACCAATATATTCGAGATATAGCAGAAAAATGTGAAACTAAAGTAACCTATATACCTACCAGTGATATGGTAGTCGATCTCCTCATAAAGAGAGTTCATGTGGAAGCTTACATTAAGCACGTAAATTTAATGGGAATTAGAACAGTATTAGTCTGGAATTTGAACTATGCGTTCGGAATATATATTAGACTTAGAACAGTCTAAGTCTGGAATTAGAACTGAATGTTCCTCATCATGACAATGCTTTTTATTGTTCCTGGAAATGGAAACGGAAATGGATATGTCATGATGAATGTTCCTGGAAATGGAGACTAATGATATTGTACATTCGGCCAGCATGGCTAGGGAGATGTTGGTGATGTGGCCACGTTGGCCTCATCCAACGGTACCTATTTCCATTTCATAACGGAACGAATATGGAGAGATATATGGGGGGCGATTCCTAATAGATAGGAAACTGTTTTTCTCCAACGGGAAACTGGATAGAGTCTACATATAGTAAGACTTGGAAAAGGAGACAAAAAAATCTGACCTAATATATCTATTATTGAGGAGCCCCAAATCACCCAACAACTGAACCCCATTGTCGATCACTCTTACTGCTCTATTTGTCTTCTCCTTTATTGACTTCGCAACAGGAAAACAGCTTGGGACAATTTGTATTCATTGTTGGCAGCAACTCATCACTTCGGCAATAGCTCGTTACGTAGGTATCGACTCTATAGATTTGAATTTATAAGCATTCAATATGTAGAAATTGGGGCTACTTTTAAACGGCACAGGTACTCTCATTCTTTGTCATATTAGAGGAGAGCTTGAAGCTCATCATCTTGAGCATGTTCATTTTATACATTGCCATGATGAGAGCAAGACTCCATCACAACGACTGCAAAGTCTGCATTGATTCCTCATTTCCATGGGAGGTGGATGAGCTGTTCTCGTTTTTCACAGGAATGAGAACACATAATGGGCATTTTGGTGCATTACAGAACGTGGCTCATTCTCCAACCCATTTTGGAAATTAGAACCAGAATGCGTACTAAACAGTGTTTGTCATTTTAGAATGCGTTCTAGATACAGAATGTATATCAAATACAGCTTCAGTCTTTCCATAGTCACCACACACATGAATACCATCCATTGTCAAAATTCTTCACATTTTCAAATCTGGTTCTGTTCATATCAATGGTTCCAGTGAGCTATATTTTGCCTAATTCTTCCTATTAGGCGAGCCTAGGCAGTGGCCAGGGGCCTTGTGCCTTTAAGTTGTCCTACCTAAAGGGGGAAGAGTTAGGTATAAAGATACTATGTTTTAGAGGGTAACTCTTTGTTCAAAATAAAAATTTTATTTCTAGGAATAAACATAAAAAGAGTAATGTATAAAACATAATAGATAAAGTACAGTAGAGCTAGCAGCGGTGCAGAAACAGTGACACCAACTGTTGTTGCCTCTGCAGCATTCTCCCCACCCACTTTTACCCTCATTTTCCCTCCTCCCCTCTGCCGAACCGAAGATTTCCTTTCCTTTTTCATTCTTTTCCCCCCATGACAGCCTTGCAGCTGCCTTGACAAACTAGGGACATGATGTTGTGCAATTGGATGAACTGCATACGAGTACCAAAGCTCAGTAATAGTGCTTGTTGGAGCAGTGCTCGAGGTCTTAACCAGATCGATCATTTCAGGCAGCTCAATAGATAGTCTTAACTAAGTCGATGAACAGGCTTCTCGTTGAGAGTGCAGGTGATCTTCTTGTTGTCAGCTCCCAAGTCAATCATAATAAGCTGCTTGTAAAAGAAAAACATGACTGCAAAGAGGTCATAAAACTCATACATGGTATTGAAAATAGGCACATCACTAATGCTTTCAAGTAGACTACAGCAATATTCTTTGTTGTCTCCACTACACAACTTAGCACATCATCCATCCAACCAGATCATTAGAATTCTGTCAGCAGGAATACAGACAAAACTTTGCAGTTAAATTTGTTCAAAGGAACTACTCATCTGAATAATTATCTGATCATGAGATTTTACAGAAAGGCAGTCATTACTAATAATTAACCAGTTCATCCTGCATTATTTTCTCCCTAGGTCAGGCTTCCAGCATGGACGGTCCACCCTTCCCCATAAATATTAGAATTCATGCAATAGGTAAATTCAGTAGAATTCCCTAGGACAATCCTTTTCCAATAAAAAATAAATATATAAAACATAAAGGGCCATTACCCAGTGCTGGTCCCGCCTATGCGAGGTCCTGGGAGAGGTGAGTTTGGAATTGGTCCTAGCCTCTAGCGTATTTGTGCAAAGTGGTCACCCAAAATACTCAAAGCAAGGCATTTTCCCTGACAGCCCGAACCTTTGAAATTGTTTTTAACAATAACTAAACAGTATTCAAAGGCAATCAATCTACATTGCAAATGCTAAACCACATTTTTCATCAGTAATCAAACCCTATATAATAATCTAAACATTGAAGTAAGATTTTCTTTTTTGGGCTTTGTAGGAAATTTAAACCTCTTATAAGTGAAGTTTGGTTTTTAAAAGGTATCTACTCTATAGAAAAAGGGGAAACAGAGGGGGAGGGGGGAAGGTAACGGCCAAGAGGCTGGAGCTCAAGACCTCCTGGTGAGCGTGGGCTTAGTGCACCACAGCTTCACCAACTGTGCTAGGCAGACTTTTTTTAACCCTTTAGTCATTTGATGCAGCACTTCAAGCCTAGGGATAAAGTGGCCACTTAGTCAACACAACTAGTAAACCACGAACAAAAACAATCTTCTTCTCCCTCTCAGATGTTTTCTCCACCCAGGTAGAAACCTTAATTTTTTTTTTTTTTTTGTAGGGTAGAACTTTAATCTTTGAAACCTTAAACCGAGGAATCTGCCATCCACTCCCATCTCCAATCATCTCTCCCACCACTTGAGACCTTAAACCTCATTCCTTGAAACCCTAAATGTCAACCAAAAATCAGAACCCTTTGCGAATGGAGAAATTGCCATCGAAAAGATGGAGGTCATCAGAGCATTGCAAGAAATTTAAGACGTAGTTGAAGAAGAAGAAAAACAAGGAAATGGAAGAGAACTTCAATCACCAGAGGCCAGTTGCAGCGGTTTCTGTCAGCTTTGTCACAATCCCTGCTGTTTTCACTGTTGGATTTATGGGCTAAATTAATTATTCGGGTTGATTAAATGGGTGAGAGTCAAATTGCATGAACCGGTTCGGTCCACTCTCAAGCTTAGGGCTATGCTGGCTCAACCCATTGTGGTTTAGGGTTTTGAGTGCAGACAGTATTATAAATACTAGGTTTTGGGTCCCTACAACCATTATTCACTCTTCCCCACTTTACCACTAAAGTGAGAGAACCAAGGAGGTTTAAGGGATTGTAGAAGATCCATAGCCAAGCCAATAGAGCGAAAGTGGGAGTGACCAACATCAATCATCTTCAGCATACTAGGTGAAAGGTACAAATCGATCCTCCATAATTTTATTAGATTCGTGTTCTTGTTTTTCCTGTGTGGTTTCCTCCATAGGGTTTCAATCTCAAACCCATAGGAAGTTCTAACAAGTGGTATCAGAGCAGACCACATGGGACAAGAATCGATTGAATTTTTCTTATACATGAGGATTTTGATTGTTACTTAAAACCTGATTTGATTAAAAATCATGAAAATCATAAAAATCGTAATTTTACCATCACTTAAAGATCCTGTATGGGAAAACTTTCTTCACAAAAGTTGTAGATCACGAGAAGACGGTCTCGACGGTATGTCGAAAGTCACCGGAAACCTCCGGACGCGTCGGCACGTGCCGTCGGAAATCGGCTGCCGGAGGAGAGAGAAAAATAAAAAAAAATAAAAAAAAGGCGGCGAGTCATCGCCGGTTCAACTCGGAAACCCTACCGATTTGAACCGGCGACACAGTGGGTCAACTCATGTGCACTATTTGACTCGGTCAGAGGTTGACCGGGTCATTGACCAATTGACCCGAATTTGACCCGGAACTCATATGGCCGAACCGGTTGGTTTGGATTGATTTAAAAAAAAAAAAAATAAAGGCTTGTTTGGTTTTTGTTCATTTTGGGTTTTTATTTAAACTACTTTAAATTTCATTTAAAGGTTCGTTTTAAGGCCAAATTGAAATCTGTTTTTTGCGTTGGATTCCTTATTTCGGGCCACATTTAATGATCTAATTTTTAATATGACATATTTATTTGAAATTTTATGTTGTATCTGGTTTCAATTTGTTCATTTTGGGTTTTGTTTTTATTTAAACTACTTTAAATTTCATTTAAAGGTTCGTTTTAAGGTCAAATTGAAATCTGTTTTTTGCGTTGGATTCCTTGTTTCGGGCCACATTTAATGATCTAATTTTTTAATATGACATGTTTATTTGAAATTTTATGTTGTATTTAGTTTCAATCATTGAAACAAAATGGCATAAATCAATGCTTTGAAACTAAATATATATGTTATTGGTTACCATGAAATTGAGAATTTTTTTTTTAAATTGAGATATGTTAATATGGAAAAGGGTGTAAGCTTCCGCTCATTCTTAATTGCAAAGTAATTTTGCTTTAGGAAACCATGAAATGATGAGGTGGAATCCACCAAAGTGGTACATCTTATTATTTCATGATTTTCCACAGGGAAACAATGTAGGTGACATTTGCCCAAAGGTGATATCACCAAAGTTAAGAAAATGACAGTAACCTAGAGGTTCCTAAGCCCAAAGGTGAGGGGATTTCAAAAGTTATTGTTCTTTTCACAGTAAATATAAATTTACAAGAGGACCAGTGCATTCTTAGCCCAAAGATAGGAATATAGTTGCGGTTGTGACTCTTGTATGGTTATTGTTGTCCTAGTGACATTTATATGTATGTTTTGAACATAAAGATACATCTCCAATGGGAAAGATATGATAGAACTGAGTGAAACCCACCAAAGTGGTACATTCAGTTCGATTGTATCTTCTCCAACAGTAAAGGTGATACTTTCCCAAAGGTTATGTCATCAAGGTTTGAGGATAATCATCCACATTTCAGAAAGGGACATTGAATTTGGAGTTCTTTTGCCCAAAGATGATTGAATTCCAAAGTGAGTGTTGTTTTCACAGTTAAAAGAATAATATAAGAGCATCAGCTAATTCCTGTCCCAAAGGATAGGGATACATTTTTAGTTGTAACTCTTATTTAAAATATATTGATGGTATTACATGCTTTTATATTATGGTTTATATTTTGATATTTGGCATGTATTGTGTTGTTGTTACTGGTGAAAGTAAGATGACAGTTCCCTCAAGTTATGTATCTTCCATCCCAATACTCACTGGTAACAACTATCAAAAGTGGGTGGAGGAATTAGAATTGCATTTAGGTCTTCTTGACTTAGACTTGGCACTTAGGGAGCCTAAACCTGAGCCTCTCACTGAAGCAAACAGAAAGTGCATACTGGTTTTAAAAAAGACAGTTCCTGAAATTATACGTGGGAACATAGAGATCAAAGACACTGCAAAAGAATTCCTGGATGCTATTAAAGGTAGATTTCAACACAACAAGAAAGCTGAGAAAACCACATTGATGACCAAACTAATGAATACAAGGTATGATGGATGTGGGAGTGTTAGAGAATACATTTTAGGTGTAGCTACTGATGCTGGTAAACTTAAGGATCTTGGAATACAGATCGATGAAGAATATATTGTACACATTGCACTGAATACCCTCCCTAGTCAGTATAAGGTTATCCAATCTACCTACATTGCACTGAAGGACGATTGGAGCCTAAATGAGCTCATTTCTATTTGCACTCAAGAGGAAGAAAAATTGAAACAAACTAGGTTTGAGAGTGCACATGCAACTTTTCACAAGGGATCTTCTGGTGGACCAAGCAGAAGGAACAAAAATTTTTCCAACAGAGGAAGCGTCAAGCCATATGACAGGACTAATAGCTCTCAAGAACTTGACACATCTCAAAAGGCTCAGGATGAAGAGAATACCAACAACGTAGAGTGTTTTTGGTGCCATAAGAAAGGACATGTGAAGAAGGACTGTTTTATTTTCAAGAAATGGTTAGAGAAAAGGAAGAATTCTGGGGTTGATAAGCAGAATGATACTAATAAAGGGTGAGGTAGACTGATCATCAGCAATTGAGAGCAAGTAAAATTTGGTCACATCAAGTAGTTAGGATTTCTTTACATACAGTTATTTGAAATGCTTGATTAGTGGGAGTTCTGGTTTTGTTTAGTATTTGTTTATGTTTTGAACCTTAGCCCATATGTTTTGGGGCACAGTTTGATGAATTATGGTTAAGTTTTAGCATTTACATTATGCACAGTTATTTCTTGAAATATTTGGTTTATGATTTCATTTGAAAATGTTTTTATAGGCAGTAATTGTCTCAGTTTATAGGCAATATTTTGCCACAATTCAAAAGGTAATGTTTGCCACATTTTAAGACAGTATTTGTCACAGTTCATAAGCAATATTTGTCACAGTTTATAGGCGGAAGGCCACAGTTAGATATTAACCACAGGTCAAAGGCGATTTGCCACAGTGAAGGTTAATATCTCAGTTAAGGACCTACATAGAATGACAACAGTGTAATTTGAGGATATGTCAATGTTTCTATGATGGTATCCCACATAGATTCGTGTTAAGAAACTTACTTATGTTTGTAATAACAGAAAGTTGTATGCCGTATATTGAGGTGTATCTTCTGCTGTTATTCGATGTGAGTGGTTTTTCAACTGAATCACAGTAAGAGTGGTTAATGTAATAAGATTCTATGGCCACACCAATTTAAAAGACATCCTTATAATTAATGTAGCCCAAGTGGGAGATTGTTGGATTTATGGGCTAAATTAATTATTCGGGTTGATTAAATGGGTGAGAGTCAAATTGCATGAACCGGTTCGGTCCACTCTCAAGCTTAGGGATATGCTGGCTCAACCCATTGTGGTTTAGGGTTTTGAGTGCAGGACAGTATTATAAATACTAGGTTTTGGGTCCCTACAACCATTATTCACTCTTCCCCACTTTACCACTAAAGTGAGAGAACCAAGGAGGTTTAAGGGGTTGTAGAAGATCCATAGCCAAGCCAATAGAGCGAAAGTGGGAGTAACCAACATCAATCATCTTCAGCATACTAGGTGAAAGGTACAAATCGATCCTCCATAATTTTATTAGATTCGTGTTCTTGTTTTTCCTGTGTGGTTTCCTCCATAGGGTTTCAATCTCAAACCCATAGGAAGTTCTAACATTCACCACCAAATACATGTGGTGAGAAGAGAGATTAAATGAGACTTGATAGAAGAGTTGATTTGAGAGGGAGTGCAGACAACAAGAAAAACTATCAATGAAAGGGTACTTGCCTACACGGAAGGGATGAAGGGATGAAGAAAATTACAAAATCATCCTCACAGTTAAGTGATACTTGTACATTGAACAGGATGGTTAAAAGTCTTTTATTTTTTATTTCTTTTATTTGGTAGAACAATACGGTTAAAAGTCCAGTTAAACCTTGACACCTCCTGAGGTGTCAGGGAAAAAAAAAAGAGTAATATTTTAAGCAAAGAATGATTCATTAAAGAAGAAAAACAATACAAGTTGAGTAGCCAAGCTCCATATAAAGTAACAGAGCAGAAAGCCCAAACCAAATCTAAACGACGACAATAAATGACAATAAGCCATATCTCACAAAGGAACCATAACCAATACACAATCTAGGGCGAACAATTCCGAGCTTCATAAGAGATCATCCACAATGTCATTTACCCACCTAGCACTCCATTGCAATGAGGTAACAAATGCATCTAATGGGAGGTGACAAGCTCCAAATAAGACAAATCCTCCTTTATAATAGAATCATGCTACCAGCAAATATGGTAATCTGCAATCCTGTTCAAATGGCTAATAAATTGGCCCTAATCAAGTTCCCCCCCCCCCACCACAAAAAAAAAATCAAACATGATAAAATTCTGGAAACCACCTAGTATAGCATACGACCTAGAGATGGGTCTAGTAAAAGAGAAAGTAGTGTTTTCTTAGGGTTATCAAAGTATAAATGTGTTGCAATAATGGGTTTTAGGGAAAGTGTCAGTTACCAAACAGACCCTAAGGGGTTTAATGGTCTTTGTAATTCTCTAGAATCTTCTCTCCATTGTTATAAATAAAGATGGCTGGTGTCATATTAGACACAAGTCATTACCCCATTCAATATGGTATCAGAGCCTTAGGATCCAAAATCCTAAGGGCTCTCCCTCTTCTCCATCTCTTTTACTCTTTCTCATTTCTCTCCCTCTCTCTCCCAGCGCCTCCTTCATCTGTGCCTCCCTCTATCTCTCCTCATCTGCTTCTCTCTCATGGTGGAAGCTTCTTAAACCACCAAGAGGGTTTTTAGCCTCCACCCATCCTTCCCCTGGGCTCTCAGACTCTCTTCTACAATGATCTGAGAGACCCAGAACCTTTTTTTCATCACTATTTCAAGGTTTTCTCCCTGAGAATGTTTATTCATTGCCGTGATGATTTTTCCGCGCTCGATGCTCCGACTGTCTTGATGTCTGTTGCAATTGATGCCTCTTATTCTTGTGGTGGTATATACCGATCACTTTTTCTTTTGAGGTCTCCGTTCTAGAGCTATCCCAAAATCATTTTCTCAGAGTTTTACCCTTTATCGATTTTTGGGTTTTCTAGCTTTTTTTAGTTATTTTGGTGCTTTCTCTATCTCCGGCTAGTGTCTCTTCTATTTGCATAGCCCCTTGAGTAGTAACCATGTCTACCATCTCATCTGCTTCTACTGGTGGAGACACCGCGACTCTTCCTACCTTCCTCTTTGTGCTGTCAAGCTTGATGGCACAAACTACCTTATGTGGTCACGCTTGGTCTACATCTCCATCAAGTCCTGTGGCTATTATGGGTACCTCACTGGAACCACAAAGCGTCGACCACCGATGCTGAGATTGACAAGTGGGAGTGTGCCAACTCTTTAGTTATGGCCTTCCTTGTCAACACCATGTTGCTATAGTTTTCGCGTGGCTATCTCCTCCTTAACTCCGTTCCGAAGATCTAGAAGTCTGTCTAGGAGATCTATTCCCAAGCAGGGAATGATGCTCAGGTCTTTGAGCTTCGTCAGAAGGTTCATGATCTGAGGTAGAGAGGGCTCACTCTGTCATAGTACTACTATGAGTTGCGGTCACTATGGATTCAGTTGGATTTCTATGAGTATACTCCTACTTTCCACCACTGGAGATGTCACTAATTTTTAGAAGCGAGAAGACAAAATCAGGGTCTATGACTTTCTGGTAAGTCTGAATGTGAAGTTGATCAGTTGTGGTCCCAGGTTTTGAGTCGTGACCCCTTTCCTACCGTGGATCAGGCCTATACTGTGATCTAACTTGAGGACAATCGACATACCACTATGCTTCCACAGCAAGCTACCACTCCTACTGAGAGATCTGCACTCGTTTCTAGCACTCAGTCCTTTAGTGCAGCCCCACAATCTGGTGGTTCCTCTACTAGGACTTCAGTGAAGTACGATTACTATGAGAAGCAGTGTCACACCAAGAAGCATTGCTGGAAGCTTCATGGTCATCCTGCTGATACATCTAGAAAAGGGCGAGGGAAGGGTCATGTCGGTACTTCTGGGCAGGCCAACCATATTGAGAGCCCTAACTCTGACTTTGCTCTTAGCTCCTCAGTAGCCTCGCTATCATTTGACGAGTTTACAGCTCTTCGACACCTCTTGACACGTCTAGACTCTCTTGCACCTACCACTGCGAGCTCTGCTCATTCCACCCCTTCTGGGTCAGGTATCTCCTCTTGTGGCCATACTATGTTTGTCCCTTCTACCCCTTGGATTATAGACTCTAGGGATTCTAATCATATGACAAGCCGCTTATCTCTTTTTTCGCAGTATACTACTTGTTCTTGTAATGGTAAGGTCAAATTGGCTAATAGGACTTATTCCACTATTCTAGGGAAGGGCCCTGTTGGTTACACCCCCTCATTATCCCTTTCTAGTATATTACGTTTCTTCTTTTTCTACTAACCTTTTGTCTATTAGTCTTACTTCCAGTCTTAATTGCAAAGTCACATTTTTTTCGTCTCATTATGTTTTTCAAGATTTGGTGATAGGGGCAACGATTGGCTCTGGTAGGGTACGTAGTGATCTGTATCTGCTTGATGATGACTCAGCATTAGTCTCCGGTCAGGCTCTTCAGACATCTTTTACATCACCTCCCATCTCTGAGTTACTGTAGTGGCATCGTCGGTTGGGATGTCCCCCTTTGGGAACTTTAGCTGGAGTTTTTCCTTCCTTTAAAAATTATAATTCGAGTCAGTTTTCTTGTGAGGCATATGTTTTGGCCAAACAAACTTGAATCACTTATTTTGTTTCTGATATTTGGGGTCTATCCCGAAATGTGTTTGTCAATGGTTATTGATGGTTTGTCTCTTTTATTGATTTTCATTCTCGGATAACTTGGGCTTATATGATGCAAACCAAGGGTGAGACCTTCTATTGCTTTCAACAGTTTCACCGCATGGTTCAGACTCGGTTCAGTGCTACCATTAAGATCCTTTGAAGCGACACTGGCCAGGAATACTTTGAAGGGTCCTTTCAAGCTTACCTTTTTAATCATGGGATGACTCATCAGACTAGTTGTGTGGATACTCCAGCTCAGAATTGGGTTACTGAGCGAAAGAACCACCACCTGTATGAGGTAGCACGCTCTCTTATGTTTGAGATGCATGTTCCTCCCCAGAACTAGAGCGATGTAATTCTCACTACTACCTTTCTTATCAATCGAGTGCCTTCTCAGGTTTATGCCTTCCGCTCCCCTCTGGATCTTCTCCAAGGTCCCGCTGCTTTTCTTGTTCCTCCTAAGGTATTCAGTAGTGTTTGCTATGCTCATGATCATCATCGTCATAAAAACTTTGATCCTCGTGGTCTCCAATGCATTTTTCTGGGGTATGCTCCTACTCAGAAAGGCTATTGATATTTTCATCCTCCTACTCAGCATTGGTTTGTGACTATAGATGTTGTCATTCACGAATCTACGTCATACTACACTGCGACACCTCTTCAGGGGGAGTCTCCTTCCATTGTAGAAGATATGCTGCCATCTCTAGAAATTGTTATCCCTGCTAGTATCCCGTTTCGAGGGGAGCGTGACACTTATACTTCTCCTACTACGCCTCGGCCAGGGATACGTGTGTATAGTCACAGAGAGCAGACTCAGACCACTACACATATAGAATCTATCCTACCATGCCAGTCGTCTCCTCTCAATCCTGATCTTTTCCCCCTGGACCCTAGTAATTCTCCTTCAGTTGATCAGTCTCTTGAGTTGCCTATTGCTGTTCGTAAAGGCATTAGGTCTTGTACTTTACATCCTATTGGTAAAATTGTTTCTTATGACTCACTCTCTCTTTCCTACTATAGTTTTGTGTCTTCTCTTTCCTCTGTATCCATTCCTCATACCTGGAAAGAAGTGAGTGCAGACTCATAATGGCAGGCAGCTATGGTTGAAGAGATGCTGGCTCTGAAGAAGAATGACATATGGGATCTAGTGTGTCTTCCCTCACAAAAGAAGACAGTTGGGTGCAAATGGGCCTTCACAGTAAAACAGAAGGTTGATGTTACAGTGGATTGGTACAAGGCCAGACTTTTTGCCAAAGGCTTCACACAGACTTATAGTTATGGGATTGACTATCAGGAGACTTTTGTTCTAGTTGCTAAGATGAACACAATTCGTGTTATCTTGGCTTGTGACTCCAACTTAAATTGGGATCTCCAGCAGTTAGATGTAAAGAATGCCTTCCTTCATGGAAACTTGAGGAGGAAGTGTATATAGACATTCCTCCTGGGTTCACTTGCTCCAAAACCCAAGGGAAGGTATGTAAGTTGAAGCGTGCTCTGTATGGGCTGAAGCAATCCCCTCGTGCTTGGTTCAGACATTTTCAAAAGGCTATGCTTGCTATAGGTTACTCTCAAAGCAATACTGACCACACTCTGTTCATCAAGAGATCTAGTGGGAAGATTGCTATCCTAATTGTCTATGGAGATGATATTGTTGTTACTGGTGATGATCTAACAGAAATCTCTCACCTCAAGAGATACTTGAGTGAGGAATTCGAGATCAAATACCTAGGACAACTTCGTTACTTCCTCGGCATTGAAGTTGCCAAGTCTTCTCGTGGGATTTACTTGTCTCAGTGCAAGTATGTGCTTGATCTTCTCTCTGAAACAAGCATGTTAGGATATAAACCGGCAGACACTCCTATTAAAGCTAATGGTCACCTGAGTAGCAAGGAAGGTGATCTGGTTGATAAGGGGAGATATCAAAGGTTAATGGGGCGGTTGATCTATCTCTCTCATACATGCCCTAACATAACATTTGCCATCAGCCTGGTTAGTCAGTATATGCATGATCCCTACTCGACTCACATGGAAGTTGTGCTGCGTATTCTCTGGTACTTGAAATTTACCCCAGGACGTGGCATCCTTTTTTCTCCTCATGATCACCTTAGGGTGGAGGCCTTCACAGATGCCGATTGGGCAGGCTCCCTTGATGACCGCAGGTCTATTACTGGTTATTGCACCTTTATTAGTGGTAACCTTTTTACATGGCATAGCAAGAAGCAAGTCGTGGTTGTCCGTTTAAGTGCTAAAGCAGAGTTCCGTGCTATGGCATATGGAATTTGTGAGCTCCTATGGTTTCATGGTCTTCTCACTGATTTGGTTGTCCTTGCTACTCTTCTTATGAAGCTCTTTTGTGACAGTAAATCTATCATTAGCATTGCTCACAACCCTATCCAATATGATCGAACCAAGCATGTGGAGATCGATCGACACTTCATCAAAGAGAAGCTGGATATGGGCCTTATCACTGTGCCTTTTGTTTCTAGTAATGAACAACTGACTGATGTATTTACTAAAGGTCTTAGTAGTAAGCATGGTTCGAAATCTCGGCGAAATTTCAGAATTTTGGCTTTTTTTTTATCGAAATGAAATTACATACGAAATAAGGTGTATGCAAAATTTCGATCGAGATTTTGGTATTTCAACCTAAATTTTGGTACCGTTTGGTATCTCATCGAAACGATACAATCCAAGTGTTATAAAAACACCATTTCGTCAAGACAGAGTCGAAGCTATCTCGGTGATTTCAGTTCAAGGAGGCTATTTTGAAGGAAAAACACTCCTTCCATCCTCTAATTCGCCACATTATCACACTATTTGACTTCCATTGGACTCCTACAAGAAGATCTATACTTTCAAAGCCTAAGGAAGGTAAAGTTCTTTCTCTCAAACCATTTTTTTTTTTTTGAAATAGTACATAAATACTTATTGGATGCTTGTGGATTTTTTATATGTTAAACATTAAAGTCCGATCTATGACCTCACGGAGTTGAAATTTTTTTTTGGTACATAAATATTTTTTTATTTTTCTGGTTTAAAAATTCATTTTCCATTAAGATAAATTGTTGCTTTTTATGCTAAATATTGCTTTGATGGTTGTCAACTATATATATGTTAGTCACTAATGGTTGTTCTACGACTCATTCAGAGTAAAAAAAATTTTTCAGCCAGTATTTATTTATTTTGATTTTTAAAAATAGATCAATAATTGAAAATTAATTTTAAAAATAGGGAAAAATAGGAGATTAATATTAGAGTGTTTTGGAGCGTACTATATGCTTGCTATGTTATAACATCTTTGATTTTGTTGTATTATGTCATTAAAATATTTTTTAAAATTGATTAAAAAATAATTTTATGTAAGAATAAAATATAAACAGCTACCATATACTTGTAAGTTAATAATAACATTCTTTTTTCTATGCATCAACATCAAGGTGACATAAAATGGCTAGAGGAGGCGATAAGGAAAGAGGGAGAAGAGGAAAAGGATGTGGAAGACATGATAGTAGTCGTGATAGTGGAGAGATTGCATGAAAACACGGAGAACCAATTGATGGCGATAAGAGGCATACAAAATGCAACTACTGTCATAAGAGGTTTATGGGTGGTGGGGCCACAAGACTTGAGCAACATTTGGTTGGAAATTCCTTAAATGTCGCTAGATGCAGAGAAGTGTCTAATCATATTGCCAAGGCCATAGCTGAAGACATGAAGAGGGGGAATAAGAGAAAAGCGACAAAGGAGAAAACGAGGATAGAGTTTGAGGAGGCATTATATACTCCCGTGCATTGATATAATGATGATAGTGATGATGACAATGATGACCCGGTGTATGTGCCTAATGACATAGAAACTGACCAAGAGGCTAGAGATTGGCGGCAGGTGCAAGCATTGAGCCGACAAAGTCTTCATAAGGATATGGAAAGGCGTAGACATGGAGGGGCTAGTCCATCTAGAGCAAGAGGTAGTGGATCTTTATAGATCCCTTTGCCCTTTAGGAGATCACAGAGTACAAGGGCAACCCCACCTCCAGCTCCAGCTCCAATGGTTCCACCTCGTGTGAACCTCGTTCTACAACAGGATCTCCATGCGTACAGGAAAAAGGGTAGTAAGTAGCGTAAGATAAAGGGGATGTGGGGAGACATGAAGGTTTATGTTGGGGAGGCAGTGTCTTAATGGATGTTATTTCATAGCATCCTAGCAAATGCCACCACAGGTCCTTATTACCAGCCGATGCTTGATGATGTGGCTAACGCCAATCTAGGGATAAAGGGGCCGACTGCATATGAGGTGATGAATGTATATTTGCCTAAGGAGAAGGCTGACTTGAAACCATATACTGATGAGTTAAAAGTTATGTGGAAGAGCTATGGGGTAACCATAATGTGTGATGGTTGGACAGGACCAACGAGAAAATCCATCATCAATTTTATGGTTTATTGTGATGGTAGAACCATTTTCTTGAAGTCTATTGATGTATCCAAGGAAAGAACGGATGCAATATATATTTATAAGCTTTTAAAGGATGTTGTGGAAGAAGTTGGGATACAAAATGTCGTACAAATTGTGACTGACAATGGAAGTAACTACAAGAATGCCAAAATTAAAATGATGGACAACCCTAGATTCCAACTCTTTTGGACTCGTTGTGCAGCACACTGCATTGACCTAATGTTAAAGGACATCGGAAAACTTAAAATTGTGCAGACTGTGGTTGAAAGGGCTAGGCAAGTAAGCACATTTGTCTATAATATGGGTTTTCATTGAACCTACTGAGGGAGAAGTGCGGGGGTGACTTGGTCAAGCCCCGACTCACAAGATTTGCTACCAACTATATTGCATTCCAGAGTTTTGAATCCAAGAAAGTTTGTCTTCGATCCCTGTTCACATCTAAGGAGTGGTTTGGTTGGAGGGAAGCAGGATCAGCTAGTGGTAGGGAAACATAGGCAACCATTTCATCAGAGGAGTTTTGGACACAATTGGGTAGAGTGGTTAAAATCTTGACACCAATTGTTGGTATGTTGAAGTTGATGGATTCTGCTTTCAAACCCACCTTGCCAAGGTTGTGGGCTGCTATTGCAATGATGAAGGAAAATGTCTATGCTGCCAACCCACGTGGAAGTAGAAATTTATGGAACTATTAGAAAACCATAGGGAGCGCCAACTGTCGCATCCGTTGCATAATAGCCGGTAAGCAAAGCTGAATACATTCTTTTATGTGATATAAAAATGCATTAATGTTCACATTGAAAATAATATATTTTGTCACATTTCAGCATACTATTTAAACCCTAGGTATCAGTACAGCAAGGGACTTGCATTGGATCCGGATCTTTTAGAAGCAGTGAAGCAGGTAAAGTTACAATCAAACCCCGATCTACAAGCCAAAGCCAAAACTAAGGTTAGTTTTGTACTACTATTACTATTATACTATAGGAATCTAAATTTTAGTACAATGGTTGTTAACTAGGGTCCTATTTGTAAATTTGATATAGACGAAAGAATTTAGGGATGCATTAGGCAGCTTCGGGGCTCCCGCCGCATATGCGGGCCATACTAATACTGATCCTGGTATAAAATCTAAATTTTAGTATGTTACTTATACAAGTGTTAAGTGTTTTGGAATATAAATAATCTTGTACACTTGTTGTAACTTATAATACAGCTGAATGGTGGGTGTTGTATGGGGGTTCATCTCCGTAATTGAGAAATATTGCCATCAAAGTACTCTCCCAGACATGTTCTGCATCTAGTTGTGAGATAAATTGGAGCACATTTTCACTCATCCATTCGAAGCGGAATCGATTGGGTTCACAACGTCTGAATGACTTGGTGTATGTGCATTATAATATGAGACTGAGGATACAACACATAAGCATAGGTCAGGATAATGATAGGGACCAGATTGAGCTGGCTGATATTTTTCAAATCGACTCAAATGATGAGGATCCTCTAGCGGACTGGGTGAGGGATAGAGGCAAGCCGTTGATAGATCAACCGGGAGGTAGGCCAGACCCATATCTAGTGCAAGAGATGGCGGTCAATGTTGATGATTATATGGCTACAGATGGAAGGATACATTCACAGACCCCTCGACCATTCGAGCCTGCACCTGGTAGGGATGATGATGATGATGATGATGATGACAAAGAGGATTGGTCCATTTCATCGGGTGGTCATATCCACACCCAGACTCAGACACAAATATATGGTGATGGTGATGGTGATGGTGGCAATGGTGATGATGATGACAATGATGATGGTGATGGTGGTGATGGGGGAGGTGGTGGTGATAGATTTAAAGGAGTTCAAGAGCAGTATGAGCAGGCCGATCCACAGCCAGAGCCGGTGCAATTCACTGAGGAGAGTCAGTTTGAGTATGCCACACAAGATTCTAATCATGGTGCATGTCCATCAGGTAGAGGGAGGAGTTCAGGTTACATAGAGGGCCTCATCGCCGATTCGGTGAAGGGCAACAAGATTGTATGGACATTGATAGTCTATCTACTTATATTGGTGGAATGAGTTTTGAGTGGAAGAGATAGTCATCTAGACAATGAGAGTAGAGGGAGTGGGCAATGGCATGTCCCATCATTTACTGGAGGGAGCACCTGGTCGCACTATCATAGACCTTATGGTCAATTCACTAGGATGGGGCATGCATCTGGTTCATCTATTCCTAGTAGTAGTACTGACTATGGCTCCCAGACCCAGTCACATGGTAGTGGCTTTGTGGACACTTTATTCTCATACCCAACCAACCCGTACACATCGGATCCATTAGTTGACAGTAACTCAATAGCTGATTCTTCTTCATACTATGGTGGTGATACGTACCCTCGAATAGGTTACCTTCAGTATGTAGATGACTCAGTCTTTTTGACAATTGTGGAGGACTACGTTCGATTATTCTCTCATACTATGATGTGTGGCATGCATTTGTGGCGCAATCAGAGGAAAATGGACGTCATTTCTTTCGTACTGAGCGTGGAACCAGCCAAGCCGTCATAGTTCTTTCCAGGAGATAGTAGATACTACATAGTCATTATGATTACTATTATACATTTGTACTATTGTGTAAGTTACGTGCTCAGTGTTTGACTTTAGTTAGGACTTGTGGATTAGGGAGTCGCATAGTATACTACTCTAATACCCTAAATATTAGCTAATTAATGTTGATGTATGCTTGATCATGGCTTAAATATTTATTTGTTTTACTATCATATTACATTTTGTTCTAGCAATGAAGTAGGTACAATTTCCAGAATAGTTCGATGGTTGATGCCAAACAAAGGTATCATGTTCTAATATTTTTGCATTTTTATGTTCTTAGCATGTTTATTAACCTTAAAATAGACTATCCCCCAAGTTTCAGGTCAAAATACCACTGTTTGACCACTAAAACAGCCAACTGAAACAAAACAAAAAAAAATTATAGTTTTGGCCGAAGTCTCGCCGAAATTTTGGTATTTTGGTGGTCATGAACCCACTGAAATACCAAAACGAAATGAGATTTTGAACCTTGGTAGTAAGACGTTTCATCATATTATCTGCAAGTTGGGCATATGTGATATCTATACACCAACTTGAGGGGGAGTGTTGTAATAATGGATTTTAGGGAAAACGTCAGTTACCAAACGGACCCTAAGGGGTTTAATGGTCTTTGTAATTCTCTAGAACATTCTCTCCATTGTTATAAATAAAGAGGTCTGGTGTCATATTAGACACAAGTCATTACCCCATTCAACAAAATGCAAATTTACCAACATTGTAGCTGGGTATGCAAGAGAAGTTTAGATCAGCTTCAAGTCATATGGCAGGCCTCTTGCTTCCTTATGATTTGCAGACAATGCAATCAAATGGCAGCATAAATACTAAACGCAAGATTCGAACTTCCTTGTGATTTTCAGTTTTCAAAGCTTTAGGTCTCCAATATCAAAGAATAGGAACTGAAGCACCTGCCCAACATATGTTGGCTTGCATAAGGGTGAAATTACAGAACCATGGTGGGGCTGGAAAAAAAAATTAAAAAAAATATAACTATTATACTCTGCATCCTAGATATCTTTGAGAAGTGTGGTTCACCTACATTACAAGTAGGTGTTTTAGGAAAATGTCAAGACAAAAACAAAAGAAGGTGCCAAATAGTTCATCTATCGATGCTTAGATTGCCCAAATATTGGATAACAGGATTCTAAATATGTTACCTATAAAGATTGATCATCAGGGTCCCATTAAAGAGTCTGATTCCTAAAGCTCAAGACTAGATATTGGCAAAGCGAAGGCTATTTATGCACTTGGAATGGTAACATCTATGCTATTGTTGAAATCAGAGAACCAAACCAAAAATGTTGAGTAAAGCAAGCAAAATTCATTTAGAGCATGGTATTTTCAAATTCAAAACTAATAAACTTTTAGTTTTGAGATAGCTGAGTAAGATGGAACTGCATTTGAGAGAAACCAGGACTGTAGACAGTCGGAAA
>NW_024869216.1:20854-30391 GCF_013358625.1 Macadamia integrifolia
AGATAGACACTTTAGAGATGTGATGTATGTTTTGAAACAACTTATCTAACGAATGCATATGGTCGGCCTTTTGCTCTATTTTTTGGGGTTGTGGAATTTCTAGGTTGTGGAATTTCTAGGGAGATTTTAATCTTATTAGTGTTAGGTAAGGCTCTCACCATTGTCAACAAAGGGGGGCTGCCTTCATTGTTAAAGGTAGGTGGCAGCCTCCTCCATTGTCAATGTTAGGTGAGAGTCATTGTCAACAAAGGGAGGCTACCACGACGGTCAAAGATAGGTAGATAGTTGGTAGCTTGCTCCATTAATAATATTAGGTGAGAGCTTGGTGGATAATAATGATGGTAGAGAAGAGTTTGGTGGGAGGAAGACCTTATTCTTCTGCACATCCTCTATATAAGTTGTAAGGGCCTTAGAGCTCAAGACAAGAAGAAAGAACAAGAAACTCTATTCTTCTCAGCTCTCTTCCTCTCAACTTTCTTCCTCTCTTCTCTCTTACTTTTTCCCTCCTCTCCTTCCTCTTCTCTAATCTGGTTGCAGGATTCTAAACTTGTAACAGGGGTTAATCACTATAAACAAACAATTCTCTTTGGTGCAACATTGCTTTATGATGAAACTGCAGAATCATTTTAGTAGTCATCTGAGAATTTTCTTAGTGCAATGCCTGGAAAACAACCAAAAACAATACTTACAAATCTATGTGCTACAATGGCTAAGGCAATATCAAAGGTATAACCTAGCTCATATCATTGTTTATATATTTGGCATATTTACCAGAATGCAACCAAGCATCTACGCCATGTTTTTCATTCATCAAAACAATTTATATCTGATTTTAGTAGTTGTGTATATGACTATGAAGATGAAGGTGAATGGCTTGCTGCATGGGATAATATGTTCATAAATATACACTCAACGATAATACATGGCTAGATGAGATATTGAGGAGAGATAAAAATGGGCTATGGTCGACATATGTTCACCGCTGATATGAAAAGCACCCAACGTAGTGAGTCAATGAATAATGAGTTTAAGACATAATTAAAAAGTGAAGGATAATTTTTAATGATTTTTTTAAGCTCGACAGTCGAAACAAGAAAAAAAAACCCTAGCCAAATCCTATAATATGGATTATTCAACCTTATATTATCAACACGGTGCTAGGGTGTTCCCTGCCAAATTAAGTGATATGCTCACTATGACCTATGTAATACCCTACTTCTTAAACCCAGTCTGATTACGCGGTTGACTCGGTTTAACCATGCAGGAATCGAACCAGAGGGAGTTAGAGCAGGCTCCTTATGGACTATGATGGCAAGGGTGACCTTAAACACCGGCTGGCCCGACAAGTCCGAGCTAGTGCCAGAAGAGACAGGAGTACCCAAGCCGTGTACATGCACCTACCATAAGGCCATATACGGATAAAGCAGGTATTGTAGCCGTATATTAAGGTATATACGTATACTACATCGTATGCCAGGGGTGGGGTTTGCGCCGAGGCCCAAACTCTGTCAAAATCCCAAGTTTTGGCCCTCAGGTGGGCGGACAGGTGGGTGCACCCACCCACCTGAGTGACCCATCCATGTGCACTATTCACTTATTTAGGAATTATATATATGGCAATTATGACTTTATTTTCTTTTCATTTATGACACCCATACGTTGGTGAGAAGAGTAAAGAGGAGAGAGAAAAGAAAGGGAAGAAGAAGAAGGGAAGAGAAGGAAGAGGAAGAAGAGAAGGATTTCAGCGGCGCCAAAGCTTGATCTTCCCATTCCGGCGTCGGGAGAGTGATCTTCAACTCTAGATCTACATTTAGAGGTAAGCAAAGTTGGGTTCTTTGAACATGCACCATACCCAAGCTTAAACCCTTGATTCGAGTAGGCTTTCTTGAGATCCTGTAAATCCCCTTTGAAAGGATGAATCTAAGGTTTAATAGATGATTTATGTGTTGATCTTGAAGGATTTGAAGAGGTATTGACCAGGTGGAAGAAGCATTGTGGGTTTGAAGTGATTTGGAGGGTTTGAAGTTGTTCTTGTGCAAAGAAGGTAAGATGGTTTCCCATCACTTGAATCTAACCTAGATCTAGGTTAGAGCCATCCTATAAGACTTGAAAGTGTGAAGAATGGGTTGAGAAAAGCCCCCATTTGAATCCTCAAAGAATGGAGGAAGTTGGGAAGAAACAGCGTTTTTCCCGCTAAGACCGGTGGGTGGAATCGGTGGGCCCCTACCCGCCTATGGGCACCCACCTGAGAGGGCAGGGCCTTCTGGCCCAACCGGCGGGTGGAACCGGCGGGTACAACTGGCGGGACCCTACCTGCCAGTCCAAACTGGTGGGTAGGACCGGTGGGCCAGACAGCCCACTTGTCTAACCCACCTGTGTGTCTCCGAAGGTGATCCTTATGTCCGATTGGACCCAAATCGGACGTGTGACCTTCTTTTAACGTTCTAAACATGATTTTGTCATTTGATCTCATTAATTTTGATCCTAAAATGGTGAAGTACTAACCCCGCTCAATTATGTTAGGTTCACTAAATCCTACCCGTTTCGCACCGGATCTCACCCGTACCGAACGGGAATCCTTGTACGCTACAGGTAAGTGGGGAGAGGACGTTTGGCCTTGTTTCAAGGCATTTTTTGGCATTCACTTAATTATATCTAGTCTAGTCATGCCATCATGAATATGCTATGTAGATTAGTCATTCATCACATTGTTATGCATGTGTGCTATGTTTACCTTCTAAATGCCAATTGAATGAGATGTTTATATGTTGAATGTGGTCAACATGGTGCATGATGCATTGATAGACTAGATTCCGTAGACGGCTTGGAAACGAGTGCATTGGTGGCCCATGGAATGGGACGCGGTGGCATTATGCAATCGTACTATTGTCATATAGGAGCATGCGGTATTAGGATTTTCACCATCCCGTTCTACGACCCTTCCCAACAGGGGTTAAGGTGTTGGGTTATCATTTGGGGGGAAGCAGTGGTCGCGGTTGTCGGGTCACTGTGGCGGTTAGATATAACGCCCGACGGGTCAATAGGACAGTCAGCAACCCCGGTGGTACATTCAAGAGGGTCAATCGTACTGCTTTTAAATTGCTGGAGTCAACACATTTATTTTCAGTCATTTACATTTCTGTTGAGAGCCGGTGGACGGCATTGTCTTTACTTTTTCGAGTACTCACGGTGGGCCTTCTCCGACAGCCCTATGGGCGTATCGCGGGAGGGAGTTCGCGGCTCGTACCCGGAGTATACGCGCACTGTGGCTGTAGTAGCACTAAAACCAAGGACTTAGTAATGTTGCTTAGGTGGATGTGATTTAAAATGTATAGCATGGCATGTAGTGCATATGGTTGTGTTTTGATGTGTGGACTGTTGTGTAGTCCATCTTACCACTTACTGAGCTAGTGAGCTCATCCCACGTGTACACCCCTTTTTAGATGATTTTACAGGTCATACATCTGAGGAGCATGGGGTGGGTCCCACAGTCGAGTTTCCTGAAGAGTACTGGTGGACCCCTGAGGAGTTAGAGCACGGCACTGACTGCTCGTGCAAGAGTTATGCTGCGGGACAGCAGTTCTGAGGCCGAGCTGAGCTCCACCCTTGAGGCCGTGCTAAGCTCCACTTCTGAGGTCGAGCTGAGCTCTACTATGTGACGCCGAGCTGGGCTCAACCTTTGATGCCGAGCTGAGCTCTAGCCTTGTTGCCGAGCCGAGCTGTGTACTTTGATTATTTTGATGATTTCCTTTACATACTTGATATATGAATTGTACTTTTATTGTGTAATTATCATGCCTTCGGGCCCACATGTATATAGTTATTGTATCACAATTCGGGTATCAAGTACTATGGGATTATTCACAGGTAAAACTTAGTCTTCCGCTGATCTGATGAGCTTATATTAGTTGTGTGTATGCTGTGGTGGAATGCAGTATCTGATGATCCTGACAGGTTTGGGTTAGCCGGTGTTAACCCGGTCACTAGCCCGGTTCTGTGAGAACGGGGTGTGACAAACAGTGGTATCAGAGCCGTGATGCTCTGCTCCACTCACAGCATACCATTAGAATCCCGTAGACTCTATAATAGGGAAATGGGGTTGGATTAATGTAAAAGCTTTAAGGAGTTAAAAGCCAAAGAATGAAAGTATAAAAAGAGTTGCATTTAGGGATTGCATTCATGGCATACGTGAGTGTAGATAAAAGGTAATTAAATTGATGTTGTAACCTATAGAATACTAGTTTGATGAAATTTCGGCAGCATAACGGCTTAAAATGGGATTTCTAAAAATTTTACACACAAACACCTGATAAACAACAGATAATATGATATAACAATGATCAAGTAGCAAAATACATAACTAAACTACACAAGTGTTCAACATCTGATTCCACCACAAAATGATCACTATCAAAATATACTATTCCACAAATGATTCCAGTTATAGTACAAATACAAGGAATGAGAATAAATGAAGTATACAATAAGGTCTACAAAAAAGAAAAAATGGATAAATAGCTGGTGTGGGCGAGCTAAGCCCTCACTGGTCATCGTCGTCGTCATCGATGATCACCACCTTCGCCGGAGGCCTAGAGTTGATGTCGAGGCGGTGGTCGTAGTAATCGAACCTCGCGTTCACTAGCCATACTGCCCTCCATAGTCGGCTAAAGTCGATGGACATGGCGTTAGCCGTGGTGCTCAAGTCCTGGCCCAGCTGGAGAAAGGAGTTCTCCAAAGTGGCCTGCCTCTCCAGGATGCGTTCCTCCCTGGAGGCACTCTCGTCCAGCCATCTCAGTAGTTGAACCTGGCCATCCTGCAGGGCCCGCATGGAGGACATCATGCCCTCGAAGTTGTATGCACCACTCCCAGGTGGTGGGGCTCTATGTGGTGAGGCTGCAGCTCTGGAGGAACTAGGACCAGGGCCTCTCGACTCCTGAGGTGCCTCCTCAGGGATGCCACCACCCACCAGATCCTCCTCGTCGTCCTGAGGAACGTAGTCCTCATCCTCCCCGCTGGACTCCTCCTCCATTGGGACATCCTCCATAGGGGCAGCCCTCCTACCCCTACCTCTCTGAGCCCCTACTCTCGGGGGCGTATCCATGAGGGTATGGAGACCCATCCTCAGGAGGTTACTCCTGTCGAACCTATCAGCCGGAGTCTTCCCCTCCTCGTCGCTCAGGTCCACCCCGAAGAACTCAAAGATCCCGGTGAGGATCCTGCCATAGGGGAATCCTCCATCCTCAGGGTGGGAAGTGTGGTGCTCCATCGTTCTGAGGATGACGTACGGAAGGCATAAGTGCTCGCCGCCTCCCTCTGTGGCCGTGAAGATGCAGAAAGCAATGAAGGCCACCATGAAACCCACCTGGTTCTAATGACCTCCTCTGGGGAGCAGGTTGAACTGGACCAATAGAGCAAATAAACGAACCTCGGGGTAGAAGGACGTCTCGGACTCCGGACGGGTGCTGCTACCACAGATAGTCTCGTAAATGAAGTCCGGCGTCTCCAAACTCATGAATGGTCCCAGAGGCTTACTCCTGGGAGGACTGTAGTATCGGTGCCAAGCTGCCGATATGCCCAGGATGCTGGCCAAGGTACCCACCGTCAACTGGATGTCTACCCCCTTCACCAAGCTACTTATGGTGAACTCCCCGTATGGATAAGACACCTCCAAGTTGCAGTAGAACCGGCGGACTAGCTGCTCGTAGCATGGTCGGTCTACATGAAGGATAGAATCCCAGGCCAGTGCTGAGAACCTCTCCTGAAGCCGAGCCTTATGGAAGTCGTCAACTACCACAGTCTTCTCCATCATCACCGACCTCTTCAGGAAAATCGGCCAGTTGGCTGCTGCCTCTGCACTAAGGAAGTGCTCCTCATCATAATTTGTAGGGTCAGACCGGGCAGGTCCGGGCCTCCCTGTGCGGGGGGCTGAAGAGCTGGGTTTCGCACTCTTTCGCTTAGAAGCGGTAGTCCTACGTCGTACGCCAGAGGAAGATGGTCCCTTGCCGGTGCGAGATGACATCCTGGTAATAAGAAAAGAAAGTGGGGTTAGTAAAGAATGGAAAATGACAGCATTGGAAAGGGGAAACCCAAAACCCAAATCCTTGCAAAATGGAAACGACGACAAGCTAGAAATGATAGGGGACCTATGGATATGATACACGGTAAGTGACAAAGGGGAAACATGCTAAAACAGTAAAATAATAGCAAGGAGCACATGTGACATGGGAGGATTCAATTGAAATGCGCAAATTCAAACACAATGGAGTACAACTTGAAACCATAGGACTAAGAAGAAATGCATTGGTAGCGGGATCATGAATGTACAAAAACATACCCAAATAGACAATGGAAGTCCATGAATACGAGTACGTGATGAAGGTCAAGGAAACCAATACAAAAAAAAAGGGGGTTTTTCAAGGGAATAAATGGGGATTCCAAGCATAATGGATAATTCATGAAATCTATAGCATATCAGGCACAAAACAAGTGAAATGCATCACAAAGGAATCATCAATTAGAGAAAAGGGGTGAGAATTGAAGAAATCCCCAAATTTGGAAACCTAGGGCACGATTTGGGGTTTTTCTCCAAATGGGGAGATAAAATCCTAAATAAAATACAAATGACCACCATAGAAACATCACAATCAAATGGAAATACTATTCTATGGAGAAAAATATGGAAAGACAACCTAAAGTAAAGCTTACACATGCATTTCTACCCCAAGTGGAAATTCTGGAAAAGAGGAGAAGAAGAAACTTACTTGAAGGAGGGAGAGTTAAACCTTCTCAAAAGCGCCGAGTTGATGAGTAGACTCACGAGTAGAAGCGCCGAGGAGACCTCCAAGATCGCCCAAGGAAGAGAGGAAGAAAGAGAAAGGAGTTGGGGAAGAGACAAGACTGAACAGGGTCTGTAGGGCCCTGTTCGTGTTTTTACACGGGCAGGACCGACGGGTCCGACCGGCGGGCCCCTACCCACCGGTGCCACCCACCGGTTTGAGGTACTAGGACCGGTGGGCCCCTACCCGCCGGTGCAGCCCACCGGTTGTGAAAATTGGGAAATTTTGAAAATTTTTTCCCTCCTCCTAGCCTGATTATATTGCTTCTTATCATTGATATTATTCTTATATTAATGTTTTGTGGTCAAGTGGGACCATTGACGCACCTATTGGGGCATTGGCCCTGTATCTCGGAAATTAAGTTGCGGTAAATTGCAGGTTATCATACACTACAACACCTTATGTGATGGCATATAATTGTGTGCCAAAATCAACTCTATGGTGTTTAACCAATATGGTGTGTGATATGTTCCAGGTACAGGGATACGATGGTACGTACTAGATCCGGTAGTAATGCCTGAGGTACCTTGCGGGGTCCCTGTCCAGTCAGTCGACCACAAAATCCCAGGAGGTCCCACTCTGTGGGGCAAACCTCACCTCCACTGCCTCCAGAGACCCTTGGTCAGGGTGGGGCACATGGGGACCCACCTATGACTGCACTCCCGGACCCTCCACCGGTCATTACACCGGGAGATGTTGCTACTATAATTCAGCAGTCACAACAAGCTTTTCAGCAACAAATGCTTCAGCAACAACAAGCATTTATGACTGCTATTCAGCAACAGTTGGAATTTTCTCAACCGGGTCAACCTCCCCGGGTACTCACTCCACAAGACCCGCCTGTAGGGTCGGGAACGGGACCACAAGTGGGAGGTACACCTCCAATCCCACCATTCGGTGTTCCTCAGTATGGGATGCCTCCTCCATACTCCTACTATCCTGCTTATGCTCCTAACTTCTCGGGGATGAGTAATACGTCAAGGGTAGTGGAGTCATTCAAGAGGAACTTACCACCTGTATTCTCTAAGGTGGGGAGTGACCCTCTGGAATCGGACCAATGGATCTAAGAATTAGAAAAAATATTTGAGGTGCTTGAGTGCACAGACGCACAGAAACTCATTTGTGCTGGGTTGCAACTTAAAAAGGAGGCAAATTCTTGGTGGCAAGCCTCCAAGCCCATATTGTTGGCTGCCCATCCAGAACCCACTTGGGAGCAGTTCAAGGAGTTGTTCTTGGACAACCATTATCCGCGCAGTTTCAGACACTGCAAGGAGACTGAGTCATGGCCTTAACTCAAGGAGGTAAGACCATCCTTGAATACCAACAACAATTTGAGAGTTTGTTCCACTTTGCCCCAAGGCATATGAGGACAGCTAAAGAGAAGGCAGCAAGGTTCCTAAAAGGCCTAAAAGCATCTATTGGGTCTGTACTTGAGGTTTTGGATCTGACAGAATATGGTCAGATTGTGCAGAAGGCCAAGACTATGGAGGATAAGAAAAAGGGAGAACAGTCCCTCACCCCTGGACTGTGGAAGAGAACAAACCCATTTTCGGATATGGGAAATTCCTCCAAAGCATACCGTGGATCGTACAGTTCTGGGCCTATGTATAGGTAGCCTTATAGGCCATCTGGCTACCCTCCTAGGCCAGCTGGTGGTTTGGGTTCCACCTCTTTTCGCCCAAACACTAGTGTGGCACCTACAGCTCTAAGGCCACCTCGACCTCCATCTGTAACGGGTCAAGAGCAGAGGGGCCCGGCCCTAGTTCCAACGTCTCAGATTCGTTGCTTCAACTGCCATTCTTATGGGTATTATGCAAAGGACTATTGGGCCAGACCAGCCTTGCCCTCCAGTCAGCCCTCTGCGTACCGACCTCCCTTAGCTCGAGGGAATCAACCGCAGGGAAGGATATATGCTCTGTCAGCTGAGGAAGCTGAGGCCAGTACATAAGTAGTGACAGGTACATTTTAAATTAAGAAATTCATTATGATTAATATTGATGACCTGCTGAAATTATATGCATTGTTATACTAGGTATCCTACCTATATCTGGCATACCAGCCTATATTTTATTCGATTCAGGAGCTACTCATTCATTCGCATCTAAGAGATTTGTAGAGAAACTTGGGACGTCACCCAGGATCCTAGATCACGGAATGATTGTTAGTATGCCTACGGGTAAAGTTATACAGTTGAAGGAGGTATATGGGTCGTGCCCAGTGGAAATTAGTGGGAAGAACTTTGATGCACAACTCATTAAGTTTAATATGCAGAGTTTTGATGTTATATTGGGCATGGATTGGTTGTCGACTCATTGAGCTAGTGTGATGTGTGCGGAAAAGCTGATTAGTGTGACAAATGACGAAGGGAAAGAATTGGTATACCGAGCAGATACAATGAAACGAGTGAAGAAGGTCCTTGTCTTTGCTCTTCAAGCGGTAAAGTTGCTAGAAAGTGGATGTCAGGGTTATTTAGCATCGGTACTTGATGTTGATGCAAGGATTACACTTCTAGAAGAGGTAAAGGTGGGTAAAGAGTTTCCCGATGTTTTCCCAGATGATCTGATGCATTTACCACCTGATAGAGAGTTGGAGTTTGCCATAGATTTGACTCCTGGAGCAGCTCCAGTATCTAAGGCTCCATACAGGATGGCACCAACTGAATTGAAGGAGTTGCAGATGCAGTTGCAGGAACTATTGGAAA